>NC_064640.1:506179466-506410755 GCF_023864345.2 Schistocerca serialis cubense
AGATGTTGTTCTGCATGATTCATCCCGACACCTCTAGTTGTGAAATGTTCGGTTTCGGATTATACTGTTTCCCTAACGGTAATAGACGTGATGTTTCCACAATCTCATCGATAGAATAATAATAATAATGCATTGAGATACATACTAAACAGCATGCAGTTACCAGATTTGATGTTGAAAGGCATAATTAGTGGGAACATGGTGATGACACATAGAAACAGTAACCGACTGAGTTTGGGCATTGTTCGCAAAGCACGTGGCTAGTCCTACTGGTAACGTAAGGCCCTAACGAAATGTAATGGACCTGAAGGAGGCAAGAATAATAGCTGGTACTAATTTAAGGGATCGTTGGAGAAGGGTACAAGGAAAACAGGTTTCGCATCTAGTAGATGAAGTGATGGGAATAAATTCACTCCCACGACGTGGAAAGGGCTTCTTTCAAAGCCGACTCATCTTCCACTTCTACGATTGTAGTATGTAAGTGCAAATGTTTTCTAGAGGACCCACTGCAATCGCTGTTGATAATTAAGATGCGAGGTACAGTACCACCGGGACTATATTTACTAAATAAAAAACATATGCCTCAACCCAGAATCGAATCATCGACCTGCTGAATGCTAACCCAAAACTCTATCCACTGCACCTACTGTACAACATAACTAAAACTTGCTGACGGAGGTAGTTACCATACACGTGGTTACAGTGTTGCCAGATTGCCACTCTTTACGTCCTTTTTCTACCGGATGTACTCTACAGATGAAATTTTGTGAGTGACATTTTTTTATCGCTGGCATGTGAGGATTCCCTCTGCGAAGCCCGCGTGCGCGAATTTCACTTCACTCTGTATATTGGATTTAAACTAGTTTCTCTTTTTCAAAAGTGCTTTTCTTGCTCTTGCACCACACTTTTTCTATCGCCTCTACTTTGACTCTCTTTAGTCACTTTGCAGCTTAAATAATAAAACACATCTACAACTTTTAGTGTCCCCTTGTCTAATCTGATTCCCTCGCCGTCGCCTGATTTAATTAGACAACAAATCATTATTTGTTGATGTTTGTCTTACAACAACTTTTCATTACATTATCCATTCCATTCAACTGCTCTTCCAAGTCTTGTCCTTACCGACAGAATGACAATCTCGTCAGCCAGTCTCGAAGTTCTTATTTCTTTTCCCTGAACTTTAATTTCCATTCAGAATGACACCTTGGTATCCTCTGGTTGCTCAGTGCAAAGATTGAATAACATTAGGAATAGACTTCAACACTCTCTCACTCCTCAACTATTTTTCGTAATTTTTAACAGCTGTTAATAAATTTGCGATCCTTCCTACCTTTAGAATACCGGAGTGTCTTACACAACATCTTCAAAAATTTTCTCAAAACAGACAAATGCTAGAGACATAAGTTTTCCGTTTTTCAAGCTACTTTCTAAGATAGGGGCCACTGTGGCGACTCATGTTCGTACATTTCTCTGGAACCCATACTAACCTGAGAAATGTTTCGATAATTCTGTAGATAATACATGTCGGTATTTTTCAATAATGACTTATTAGACAGGAAGTTTCGTAATATTCTCATCTGTCAGGAACTAGAACCTTTGAAACTGGAATTATTACTTTCTTCATGAAATCTGAGGATATTTCACCTGTAACTTATTTATCTTGCATACCAGATGGAACAGTATTGTTACAATATTTTTTTCTCGGGGACCTCAGTAAAGTTGAGAGAATGTCATCTACTCAAAATGCCTTACTTCGATTTGTATGGTTCAGTGTTCTGTCAGTTCAATTCAGTATCTCATGTGTTATCCAAGGATGTTGTTTATCTATCGCTAAAGCTGCGTTACAGTAACAATTCCTAACGAAGGGCTTGAGGAACAGCGGGAATTAGGCAGGCTACGCTGCTGCTCTTGCGACTGGTGGTAGGTCATCTGGAATTGGAGAGGCGTCGAAACGAGATTCCCCATCTGCAAGCGCCTGGTATTCCATTACAGGTTGTCTATGTTCACGTACATTTCTAAAGTGTTCAACAAAGACGGATGGTTGTAACTGAGGGTTCGGGTGAACGGGGGAGGGGGGAGGGGTTATTCATGCATGTGTCAACGCCGCATCCCTCTGAATAAGCCACGGAACGGCACGAAACAGGAGGGCTGAAAATCCATAAGCACTCTTTGCTGCTTCGGATCTCGTTCAAATTTCGTCGAATGGTTTTTAACTGTCCTTAGTGGTTTCACCCTGTACATAAGAGCAAAAATTGCTATCACACTGCACTCCAAAGGGGTTCGCTCACGTGAAGTGGGGTTCTTGGCCAACGATGTCATTACAGTAGGTTTGAATCGTCCAGGGGTGTCATCAGAGTCAACGGCAGTCAAGAACGTCGTCTTTCTTTTTGTTGCTCACCCAACAGCGAACTGTCATATTCGACCGCAAATGTGTGAGGGTGTCGATTCTGAGCGGCGGTGTTTCTGAAATGTTTCCCTCGGCCACGCATAAGGAAACAGTGTCATTTCAACGCTTCTGATCTCCATCGCAGAGACGTCAAAAAAAGGGCTGAAATGTTGGTAAGAGGTCGTGTGGCGACCTTCCCATAATGTGACATTTCCACGGTGGCGTTGGGCAGAATTTTGGTGAGATTTGGTGCCAATGTACGTCATCAACCCGCCCAACACACAGAGGCGGATTTACCAGCAGGCTGAATAGGCTGAAGCCTAGGGCGGCAGATTTAAGGGGTGGAAAATTTGGGGCCAACATTTTTTATGTCTTACAGAAATTAAAAAGATACATATTTATATACACAAATGTTATTAGGTCCACACAAACAATTCAACATGTAATATGTTTCACGACTTAGACAAATTTCTCTACAATTAAGTAGTCGCGTTTTGTTGCGGCCTGGGAACGAGTGACATGACCCTTCGCTAAATGTGATTGGCTGATTTGACTGCAGGATAGCTGTGCGGCCGCCGCAGGAGCTGAAGTGTGGTTGTGCTGTTTTAGGCATACGCTGAGTGGTGGAGCTGAGTTGGACAAAGACAGATATAGAGCGCCAATACAAACGGGGAAGTCCAGTCCCGTAGTTACTTCAAAAACAAAAGAAAAGCCTTCTCGGTTGATTTCGTCCTGCATTTTCTAATACTATCTAACCAAGGTAACTTGACAATTAGCTCTTTGGCTGCTGGGAACGGCCTTGTCCCAACATTAAAACTTTCCAGGGTAGAGTAGTGGTAAGGGGAAGACATAGTCTGTTGCTTGCAACAGTGCTAGCGCCATTACCCTTGACATCGTGTGCAGTACCTCTTCGCGTCTACGGGCAGCTTAGCCTGCCGGGGTGGCCAAGCGGTTGAAGGCGCTACAGTCTGGAACCGCGCGACCGCTACGGTCGCAGGTTCGAATCCTGCCTCGGGCATGGATGTGTGTGATGTCCTTAGGTTAGTTAGGTTTAAGTAGCCCTAAGTTTTAGGCGACTGATGACCTTAGAAGTTAAGTCCCATAGTGCTCAGAGCCATTTGAACCATTGTTGAACGGCCAGCTTAACGTTGGCTGCGCTCGAAGATAAATTTTTAGAATGAGTCTTGGGAGAAAGCCTCTTCGTGGAGCTGAGCATAAAAAGAAGACCAGAATGAAAGAAAGTAGATCAAGAAGAGTTTATCCATAAAACGATAAAAATTTAGTTTTTTAAAGTGTAAGTGATGTTGAAAGAACAGGAACTTCAACGGTCCACTGACACAATACAATCTGGAAAACATGAAACGGATTTGAGCTCTGCGGCCCAATAACATCATCCATCTGTTGAACAATCTACTTTTGAAAAAGAGGATATTTATGTTTTTGACGAACAGGCGGTAGAGGAATCATCAATAAGCATAATAACTAAAGATGTGTCTCAGAATCAGACGTTAAGCACAGAATCAGAAGTTAAGTAATGATCCAGTGCAAACAACAGTAAATTTAAACAAAGATCCAACTTCATGAGAAATCAACGATACCTTAAGGGAGATTATCGCTAGGTACGGCTCCGATTAAACCAAGTCTTGAGACTTCTCTAAAGGTGAAAAAATACATGCTGATCAGTCTCGTTTCTTGCCAGTGAGTATCTTCCGAAGAAAAATTAAAAATAATGAAGTAATTAACTGTAATTGGCTGGTTTATTCTGAAAGTAAAAGATCTGTATTTTGCGGACCCTGTTTGGCATTCAGTCCTGTGGAAAATAAGACTCAGTTTGAGAAAGAAGGATTTGATGAGTCGAAAAATCTAGAGCGCCCTTCCCCCTCCTCCAACCTACCCTATTAGCAGGAATTAAGAATTTTGGGGCGAATTTCATATTCTTGCCGGAATTTTGAATTTTGATGGGAATTTCGAATGTTAGTGGGAATTTCTTTGTCCCAGGGCTGTGCTGCTATCCAACCCGTCACCCACCCAGGAATTCGTGGGGAATTGAAATTGGCAGAATCCATTCTGGGACTCAAACGTTGGTTCTTCTTGGCGGAAAGCCAAAGTGCACCCCTCAACACAATTATAGCAGCAGAGGCGCTTGGAACTGATGGGAAATTAAAGGTGGCGGTACCCTTTCCGGGACTCGAACCCCGGTTCTACTGGATGAAAAGCCCAAGTGCACCCCCCAAAACATGGAAACTGTCCAGATGCAGGAGAGGAAGGTTAGGTTGGTGCACTTTATTTATTTTGGTCGGGAAAATGAAGTAAAGATAGGACCTAATTACACAATTACTCATGAAGATCGGGCCTAATTACACGATTATATGCGTAGCGCTACACAAAGATGGCCTAAAATCGCAATACAAATCAAAAACTGACGATACCATCGAACTGGTGTTATCCTGCAACGAAAACATTTCGCCAATACCACTCAAAACTTGTAACAGACATACTCAAACTCTATCCTTCACCTACAAACTGGCAGAAAAAAGGCACGTGAGTAAGGTACTACCTTCATTCTTTTTGAAGGGAAATATGTTCAACTGATGAGATGCTGGTGTTAGACAGAGAGGAGCTTAAAAAGTGTATCATTTGCAAGCATACAACTGAGGACAGTTACTATCATTGTCAGACTCAGCGTTCACTACAGATGCCTACTCAAACGCAACCTGAAGCCCAGGTAACCTAAGCCAAAGCACAATACCACAACTGATGGAAAAAATGAGTCACAGTTATAAGTACACTTCGAAATTGTTGTGAAAAGAACCAGTACTCGTAATGAACAGGTCATAATGCAAGACATGTATTGGGGAAAATCGTCATCCCAAAAGACTGCAGAGGAGGCAGTAGTTGAATATGCATTCTCCTCGATGTACAATCACAAACTGCTGAAAATCGAGGCCTCTTATCACTCACACCTCTCTCAGTCCCGCACTCCCGCCCCTCACCCTCACTCCAGCCACCTACAAGGAGGACACAGGCTTTCGCAAATGTCCAGCTGCTCCACTAAATGCCTCGTGGCTCGAGTCGGCCTCTGTCCGCACTAGGCCCTCCGCCCTTTGCTGTTTCTCTGCAGCCCCACTGCCAACGCTCTGTGGCTTCCGGGATCACCAGTCCTTCCACTATCCTCCATGGTCACTCGCGGCATACTGAATACCTTGAGGCAGCGCCCCATAGCACAAAAGGGAAATTTAGCAGCATCACCCTGCCCCTCTGGAGAATGCTCCAGAGGGCTTTTTCAGAAGTTGGTTGCTTGCAAAACAGGAAGCCTTCCGCCTAAAGTGACCACAGCCTCACACTGCAGTGTCTCCAGTACAGTGCACTGCTGGACGGTCAGCATTATCGACACCGACAAAAGCTACACATACAATAGAGTGTGACGCCGGCATCCCTCAGAACAATACCATGACAACGGCCATCACTCCGTTCTGAGCACTGGGCTTTATATTTAACATCAACGTGACTCCTATAATAAAGCAACTATTAAAAAAAGAAAACACAATCATGACTATAATGAATGTCCTCTTTCCATAAAAACAGGCACAATCCATATTCTTTCAGTTTTACGAGCAAAATCGGTATAGATTTACATTCAACCACAGGATACAATTCGCATCTGATTATTTTGTGACATCCAGCAAAGTGCATGCCACATTTCACAAACGATCACATGTGTATTACAAACATGTCAGACATGAAATAACATTAGAGAATACAATCTTTCGCGCCATTAGCTCACATGTCGGAAAAAATAAATAATTTTACGTACTACCATTGCAACGCTATATCATACAGGCGTTCACGAAACAAATCGTGAGAGTCTGTCTTGTAATAAAACCTCCTATAAGATTCTACCATGCATCTCTTCCATTATATCGAAACCAATTACCACCTGCATGCTTACATGTGACATTTTTTATGCATAACTCACTCCCTTTCGACACGTCTTGTAAAACTTCTGTCATACAGTAGCAGATCATGACAACCTGTTTCGCTCAATGTACTCACATGTTGGAAAAAAACCGCTATCATTTCTAGATTCCACAATGAGCTATATGTAATTCAAGTGGTGTGTACTTTATAATTAGAGGTTATCAAGTATGAAATAACACCTATTTTTAAACACACAATCCTGACGATAATAATAAAAAAACCGTCATGAGTACACGAGAATAGATACAGCCGATTCATATTAGTTTTATAAGCAAAATATGTCTAGTTTTGAGAGAGCTATAACTTCCAAACTTTAACCAGTTGTAGCACTCCTTTTAATAGTACCTCCTATAAGGCTTTACCACCTCTTTCTCTCCCGATATATCGGAAAACAATTACCGTCTGCGTGTTGTCATTGAGCATAATACATATACCCTATCGCTCCATTGGAGCTGCAGGCCAGTGCTCGAAGTCCTTTGCACAGATCTACACAAAATTTTGTCGTATGTTCTGGAGGAAGATCGTATCCAGCAAACTTATAATCATATGAGAGCACTCCTGGTTCAAATGACTCTGAGCACTATGGGACTTAACAGCTGTCATCAGCCCCTAGAACTTAGAACTACTTAAACCTAACTAACCTAAGGACATCACACACATCCATGCTCGAGGCAGGATTCGAACCTCGATTCGTAGCGGTCGCGCGGTTCTCAACTGAAGCGCCTAGAACCACTCAGCCACACAGACTGGCAGAGCACTCCTGTATTGTTCCTTCATAAGCAGTGTAAAAATCTGGCATCCCCTTCCGGGTATCTCAGTATTCCACATCAAATCCATACCTTCCCCTACGACAAGACAGTCATTTTCTTTGCACATGTCGAAACACCTACATACTTTATAAGCCTATTGCTCAAGGCGAATCTATCACGCGTCGCCTGCTACTACTAAGTATAATACTTCACCACTAACTGAAAGCTGGCGATACGAAACAATACTGAGCAAAAGTCAGCGATAGATGGAGATGTCTCATAAGATTTTTCCTTGTGTGTTGTTCCATTGTCTTTTAGAAAGAGAGGCGTAATCGTCTTACAAGCTGCCAGATGTTAAAAACACGATCGTAACAGCCATGTCACTGTCACATACAGTCTTGGTTCTACAGCTGCTCACAAGTATCACTAATGATATCCATGTTAAAACCTACACAATCCTTATAAATCGAGGTATGGATTTATCTCCGAATGAAGTGGTTCTTCCACACAAATACCTTGACACTGAATATAGACGGTGATTGCCAGAGTGTGTATTAATAGACTGACAGTGCAATTACACAACGCTGACAATGTAAGCTCGTAAAAAAATCATCGAATTTAGCAAGTGATTCGGCTAAGGGATGTAGTATGAAGCTGGTATTTGCAACTCCCTCATGCCGCTGCTAGATATTTCTCAAGTATTTGTAATGCATTCTGTCTCAATGCCACGTCAGAGGTTCTGCGATATATCCACTGGATCATAGGCGATGGTTGGTTGAGAATGATCACATACAGTAGATGGTGTGTCGATTGAGGTCGTAAAAAATGTACACATGCTTTTCAGATCTCTTGTGTTACGCTTTCCGGTAGAAACTGTCTGCAATTTGGAATCAAGTCTTTCCATTCAATACACATACATGTGTTAGATGCTTTGAAGACGCCTTTTAATGATTACAGCCACTAGTGAATCATATTCGTGGTACTCTCATATCTCGTAACGAGTCGCCTTTTTCGGACATTTCTTTTACAGTAAAATTCCAACGTGGTTTTAGACAGTCCCTAAGCATCTTGTAACTGCTTTTCAGTCTCTGCCCTGCCATCCCAGCTTCTTTTCGCATGTGATCATTCCAGTTTAAGTCGGAAATTAGCAGAGGTAAGACAGAGGTATATTTACCACCTTCTGCAACCTGTGTAGAAAGAGAGTAAGCTGAGTTAATGCTACAGGACCATGTTTTGACCACTCGGTGGAAATGGGAACATGTTGTCGCAGCTCTGCCAACCATATACGATATGTAAAGTCGGCGCCAAACGAAGAAGCCTGCTACTGCAACATGAGGTAGTATAAAAGTCACTATCAACAGCTAAGGTGGTGTTTCTTATTGGAAAAATTTGAAGACTCAACTTCACATAGGTGCTGCTGTCTGAAGCAGATCCACGTCCCTCAGGATCCATTTACGTCTATCACCCAAACATTCTATCATCGTTATTCTGTACCATCCAATAGAGAAAAATTAGGAACCATAAAATCTCCGCTAATTACACCCCGTAGATTTTTACCGTATCTCTCTCTGCAGATATATCGAAGTAAATACTGTCAGCATGTTGGCATCGAGCATATGCAGCGATCCTATTAAATATATAGGTGTAGATCCATTGAGCATATGATCAGTGATCGACGTCACTTGCACAGATCAGTATAAAGTTTCATCGCCTGTATTGTACGAGCAATATCTCCCATGGATTATCAGTCACAGGAGAGGGTCGCTTTTTTTTTTTTTTTTTTTTTTTTTTTGTTTGAATCACCGCTTTTTGTGCTGTAACACGCTTTATACACTGTCATACATTTTGTTTTTTCGCCAATACTTGAAGGTCTGTTTCAGGTTCTGAACTGACATTAACGCGTTTTGATCCATTGACTCTCACAGGAAACTAGACATCGCACAGTGTAAATCATGTTGCTGCTCCTGCTACCATAACACACACACACACACACACACACACACACACACACACACACACACTGGATGATTTTAAATAAAAGACAGTTACAGCCTAAGGAAACTGGAAGAGTTTTGAGGCATTTTGGAGCGTCACCTAACTGCTCTCTGAAGGTGATTGACAACCTCTACATTTAAACTCATCTGTCACAGTGACAAGATATCTGATGGCGCTGTGTTCCGTTTTATTGATTCCTCATATTACTGCCATGTATGCAATCACTGTTTCGGTGTTAGCCATCTCCGGAAGGTGTTGCCCCCTACATCAAGACTCTTTCCTCATCTCAAACAAGCATTATCAGTCAATTATTATGTGGTAATAAACGGCGTACTAGTGGACAAATGGGATTGAAAAGACACTGTCGATGTACTGTAATAATAAGCATCACAGTTGATAGTGCGATCAATTTAACAATTTTACAGTAATTTCAACACCGACCAGTGATATGACACCAGCTCGGTACGGGCTTTTGTTGAAGTTTCGAGAACATACCTTCATCGAAGAGTCAAGCAGTATATTGCTCCCTCCTACGTATATCTCGCGAAGAGACCATGAGGATAGAATCAGAGAGATTAGAGCCCACACAGAAGCATACCGACAATCCTTCTTTCCACGAACAATACGAGACTGGAATAGAAGGGAGAACCGATAGAGGTACTCAAGGTACCCTCCGCCACACACCGTCAGGTGGCTTGCGGAGTGTGGCTATAGATGTAGATGTACTTCGCAATTTCAGTATGATCGCTAACCTGCCCCTCCTCTACTTTGTGATTACTATTGCAAATGTAGATAGATGACTGTGCAGTACGTCCGTTCATTGTTTATTCTCGAGCATATACACCAATCTATACCAGGCAGCGACATACACGTCTCGAGCACTTCGATCATAGTGCGTAATTTACAATCTTTCTCTATGTGTATGGGAGTCACAGGGCATTGTCGCATTCTTAGGATAAACTTACAAACCGAAAAATCTCTTCGCATTGTCTTTGACCAATACTCCTTGCAGCACTGGCACAGATTTAATTTGCAGCTGGCCAGAAGTAGACCGCTACATTCTACGTATCGTGGAGGAACAGTGCGAACCGAGGCTGTTACTGCTGCCCCGCACGCATTCAAGACCACAAGATTTCTCCAGGTACGCGAATGTCGAGGAGGTTAGCATCCCTTATCGGTTTGTAGTAGATATGAAACTGTTGTGATGATATAACAGATGGTTACGAACAAGAAACGGGTGCTTTCTATGCATGATGGCGCTCCAAACGGACGAAGTTTGCTGCATTTTATGTAAATCAACTGCACTATCAATTCTAAAGTATTACTCTACAGTCTGGGGTCATTACCAAGAAGGCATTGGTCAGAGAGAACATAAACACATGCACTCCAAAGGCTACAAGGTTCTGCACTTAAAACAATCTATAATGTTAGATCGCTCCTATTTATCGTATGGAATGCAACACTGTTACTATCAGAATTCAAGAAATATATTTCCAGCCCATGACATAAATAGGGAGACAGGGGCGACACCAGCGCGTTTTGTTAGAGCTGGTTGCGTACATTATGGGCAGGTGTTCACTCAGGGGCAAATTTATTGTTCTCCTTTGATTGACAGGTCATTAACCAATTCTTCTCCTTTGATTGACAGGTCATTAACCTATTCTTCTCCTTTGACTGACAGATCCTTAACCTATTGCTCTGCTAAAAGGATACTTCCTTTTGTCTGACAGGTCCTTAACCTACCGTTCCCCCACCCTCTACCCAACCCCTGAGGGAACCTCCAACCTGCCCCCTCCCCATCAGTATATAGGTACACATCCAGGTCTGAGTTATTGCAATAGCCCCTCTCAGTCATGTCGATTTGATTGACTACTTAATTAAATTGATCAATTAATTAACCTCTCCCCATCTGATAAACTTGCTCCCCTGCCACCCTCCCTCCCGGAAATTGGCGGGAAAAAGACTCACTTTTTCGGTCATTTGGATGGAATTCGATTGCAGTGTATGGAATATTGTTTAAACAATTTTGATAATATATAAAACATTGTTTAATTATTTATGGTAGTGTACGGAAAATAGTTTATTTATTTAGTTAAAGAATTTTTGGGAAATCGATTGCAATGTATGGTATATTGTTCAAACAATTTAGGCAATGTGTGGAATATTGTTTATTTAAACAATTTATGAGATTAAGAGCAGTGTATGGAAAATAGTTTATTTATTTACTTAAAGAGTTTTTCAGGAAATCGATTTCGCTACCTTCCTCGCCACCCAATCTAACCTCTCCCCCTCCCCACTCCACCTTCCCCTTCCCTTCTACACCTGGAAAGTGGCGGCTCTGCGGTGGAGAAGAAGGATCTCACGAAGGGAAATTCAGCGGTATATTGTTTATTTACTTTAAAAAATCGGCATGTGGTTGAATTCCACTTGCTCATCATTCTCTGCCTTTTCGAAGGCTAAAGGTCTTGTAAGACGTAATTAAATCGGTAGCTTTCTTTTTATTCCAATAGCACAAGGAATAGCATCATGAATCACACATCACACGTAATTCCACAGTAAAAAATCTCTCGATTGCGCAGCACGCACCGTCCGTTGTCCCCTCTCCTCTGGACCGCACAGAACGCCGCCACACACGCTCCCAGGTGTCGGGATGCACCAGCGGCCCCCTCGGCTGTCAGCTGCCGAACAACGCGCATGTGATGGTTCAGGTCCCGCGAGCATGAGGCGGCGGCATCCCTTTCACTCTTGACACCTGAGAAGTGCCTGTCGAACCACGTGTCTGCCTGGACACTGTTGCTGGCGCAATTTCGCATAACCTCTGTACCTGAAGTCCAGCGAGATGTTTGCATAGCGGCTCACCTCACAGGCGCAGCTAAAAGGTAGTCTGTGTTATACTGAGGTCACACATCTATGTGAATAACAGACAAGTCTCGCTCTGAATGCACCGAGAAGGGTGGTCGAGCGGTTCTAGGGGTTTCAGTCCGGAACCACGCGGCTGCTACGGTCGCAGGTTCGAGTCCTGCCTTGAGCATGGAGGTGTGTGATGTCCTTAGGTTAGTAAGGTTTAAGTAGCTCTAAGTTTAGGAGACTGATGACCTCAGCTGTTAAGTCCCATAGTGCTTAGAGTCATTTCCCCCTGAATGCGCTATAAAAACCTTTTCCAGTGCTCCCCTGAATAACACAGGATGCATTCTTCCTAGTGATCCTAACAGAAACGGTGAACGGTCGCTTTTGTTGTAGTTGTAAGAGCTTTCGTGCTACCTCAGCTTGTCTGCATGGAAATTCCCTAACAGGACCTGTTTACGAAAATAGACCATAATAACACCGATTGTATTCCTCCTGATGCCGCGCGGGATTAGCCGAGCGGTCTAAGGGCGTTGCAATCATGGACAGCGCGGCTGGTTCCGGCGGAGGTTCGAGTCCTCCCTCGGGCATGGGTGTGTGTCTTTGTCCTTAGGATAATTTAGGTCAAGTAGTGTGTAAGCTAAGTCCCATAAGATTTCAAACACATTGACCTCTTCCTGATGGTTCTAATGAGGCATCACATTTTCCCTTCCTGGAAATCGTGACGTTCTGCTTTCAACATACGTTTCAGAAATGGTAAATGTTATCACTGTTAAAAGCCTTTATAATGTCTGTGCACGCTCGCGGGAACACCGTTATTCATAAAATCATTCTTGCTGTTTGGAAAGAGAGCAATGTCTAAGCACAGATGGGGAAATCAGAACAATTATGAAAACAGAATTCGAAGCACTCTCCAGCAGAAGAAAAAAATAGCTGGGATTTTCGGTGTCCTACAGCTGCTGGAGATGTTCCAATGCCACAATGGCGGATGAGGCACAGCCATAGATACCTTGCCTCCATCCTGTTCAAACCAGTTTGTAGAGGCTCCTATATCCCAGCACAAAGGACGTCTTGTGAATGAATGGAGTATTCTGATTGGCTCTTACTTAATTTACCCCCCAAATTACTGATGCTACCAGTGTGGGAGCACTGTTCGCCACTTTTTTCTGCAGACGAGACTTTCAGCGACAAAACTATTTTGTACAGATCGCCATATTGCACTGACAGTTATACACCACAAAAGTGGTCTACAGATCGTCAAATACATCTCACATACTATGGTTCAAATGGCTCTGAGCACTATGGGACTCAACATCTTAGGTCATAAGTCCCCTAGAACTTAGAACTACTTAAAGCTAACTAACCTAAGGACATCACACACACCCATGCCCGAGGCAGGATTCGAACCTGCGACCGTAGCAGCCTCGCGGTTCCGGACTGCAGCGCCAGAACCGCATGGCCCCCGCATCTCACATACTCACCTTGTCGCTATGCAGCGCCGTCAGAGGAAACTGCCGCCGTAAACACGGCCCAGGACAGCAACTGCAGAAGCATGTGTCAGTCAGAGAGAGGCCAGCCGGCCGTTGATGACACCACACCCTAGGCTCACCAGAGTGGTAGGCGTCGAACGCTAGCAATACTCATAAGTTTTTCTTACGAGTGGTACCGCAGTGTCTTAGAAAGAGGAAAGTAATCGTCTTAAAAGCCGCCTGATGTTAAAAACACGATCGCAGCGAGTATGTTACTGTCACAAGCAGTTTTGGTTCTACAGGTTCTCTCAAGTATCGCCAACGATATCCGTGTTAAAAACTATACAAGTCTAATAAATCGAGGTATGGGAGCCATCCGCAACACTTGC
Source organism: Schistocerca serialis cubense (assembly GCF_023864345.2). Classification (NCBI taxonomy): domain Eukaryota; kingdom Metazoa; phylum Arthropoda; class Insecta; order Orthoptera; family Acrididae; genus Schistocerca; species Schistocerca serialis. The sequence goes on from NC_064640.1 coordinate 506,193,277, forward strand.
ACATACACAGACATACAGGAAACAGAGGAAATGCACTGCAAATGTAGAATATGTGGGTGGAGGTCACTGGATGCTATCAAGTACAGTGCTATACTATACCTCCCGATCAGAAAACTAGTGCATTTGCGCTAGGTGTTGGCAGCTGTACCACATTTATAAGCAATGTCAGAACACAGAACGAGAGGTGATATCATGGTCCTATGGGTAGAAGTGATATAAAATTGATAGAATTACGAAAAATGACGGAAAATACGTATAAATTGAGGGAAAATACACCGAAATGCGGGGAAATTGAGGAATTACTTGCGTGTCTTCTGGTTGGCGCAGATCAATTCATGGGAACAAGTATGCGACAGAAAGTGGAGTCCGAGAAAACGTCGACATGGAAGCGGAGGAAACAGGGAAACAGTCACTTTTTTCCGTCGAGGAAGCATTCTGCTTTATGTCTACTGACGTAATAGTGATACACGCGAGTTGACTACTGTATTTGACGCTTTCCAGGAAAGCAGAGAACCATCGGCCCCTAAACTTACACGCATCTGCGTTAAAGGATAACAGAGAGCGGGTGGAGTGATCGGTTGAGATGGAGCTGTAACGAGGTACGATTTAATGGCAGATGATGCATTCTAGAGAGGGAGGGAGATGTTGCTGCAGGTCATTTGACCACTTTTTTCCTTTGTTCTGTCAGCATGCATCAGTCTTGTGACACAGCCTGCGTTCAACTCGTATACAACCATGTCTTCTGTGTGTGACTTTGAGCACTGTCCACTAGAGGTCGTTAACAGCAAACCTCTCGGTCATCAGAGGACTTTCATCTCATGTGTGATGAAATGTGACCATCCTGTTTCGACACATTCCTCTGATCGAACGAAGATTTATGCGATGTACTCCAGTCCCCTGTCGCGTCTTGGGTACAAAATCGAGACTTCAGTTTCATAACTAAGTTGATCCTAAGTTAGCGATAGGTGTTTATGAGGTACTGCAAATCCCGTGTATACATCTGCTTGACAGATGTCCTGTTTACAGACTTAGTGGTAGCATGACGTGTAATTTCACATGTCAGACGCTGCTGCTCTGCGTTTATCTGCTTCCTTGTAAGAGGTATCCTCCGTTACTAACGATCAATTTATATAGGACTGATGCGGGCATAGTATAATTTCTGAAACGTGATCGGCTGTACACCTCTGGAAAGCTATACTATGCATGTATCATACAGAGCCATTGTTTTAAGGAAGCAGTTTTTTTCATTTTATAGTTTGTTACCATAGTTTATCGTAGAGAAACCTGCAAGAAGGATGTATGTCATGGCCTGGAAATCTATTTCTTACATTGGAATATTAACAGCGCTGCATTCCACACGACTAATAGGTCGGAAACTGAAGCAATCTAACATTATAGCCTGTTGTAAGTGCAGAACCATGTAGCCTTAGGAGTGAGTATGTTAAGTTCTCTCTTACCAAAACCCTCCTGGTACTGATCCCAGATAATAGAACAATACCTTAGAATTGATAGCGTAGTAGATTTACATAAAATACTTCGGTCTCCATCCGTCTACAGCTCCACCATGCATAAAACCACCTGTTTCTTGTTCTTCTTAACCATCTGCTATTGCATCACAAAACTTTCATATCTACGACTATACACCGATAAGGGGTGCTAACCTCCTCGACATGGGCGCACCTAAAGAAATCTTGTGCACATGGATGGGTGCAGACTCGGTAAGCTCCATTCATTCACTACACGCGGAATGTAGCGGTCTACTCCTGGTCAGCTGCAGATTCAATCGGTCACGGTGCTGCAGGGCAGGTTGGTCAAAGGCAGTGCAATGGGATCTTTCAGTCTCTAGCTTTATCCTAAGACTGCTAGACTGCCCTGTGACGCCCATCCACATAGAGACAGATTGTAAATTGTGCACTATGTTCGACGTGTTAGAAATGTGTAGATTGCTGTCTGGTATACTTTGATGACGTATATACTCGAGAATTAACAATGAATGGACGTACTGCACAGTCATCTATCTACATTTGCAATAGTACTCACAAAGTGGAGGAGCGGCAGTTTAGCGATGATACTGAAATTGGGAAGTATGGTGTCGTATCACTGGTCGGTGTTGAAATTACTGTAAAATTGTTAAATTGATCGCACTATCAACTGTGATGCTTATTATTACAGTGCATCGACGGTGTCTTTTCCATCCCATTCGTCCACTGGTACGCCGTTGATTACCACATAATGACTGACTGACATTGCTTGTTTGAGATGGGGAAAGAGTCTTGATGTAGGGGGCAACACCTTCCGGAGATGGCTAACACCAAAACAGTGATCGCGTACATGGCAGCAATATGAGGAATCAATAAAACGGAACACAGCGCCATCAGCTATCTTGTCACTGTGACAGATGAGTTTAAATGTAGAGGTCGTCAATCAGACAGCAGTTTGGAGACGCTCCCAGATGCCTCAAAACTCTTCCAGTTTCCTTAGGCTGTGACTGTATTTTATTTAAAATCATCCTGTGTGTGTGTGTGTGTGTGTGTGTGTGTGTGTGTGTGTGTGTGTGCGTGTGTTATGGTAGCAGCAGCAGCAACATGATTTACACAGTGCGACGTCTAGTTTTCTGTGAGAGGCAGTGGATCAGAACGTGTTAATGTCAGTTTAGAACCTGACACAGACCTCGAAGTTCTGTCGGAAAAAGCAAAATGTATGGCAGTGTACAATGCGTGTTACAGCAGAAAAAGAACAATGTTTCAAACAATGACACAGGGTCACAGGAAGCGTCTCTTGCGACTTATAGTATAGTCTGTGGAATACGGTCATCCTCCTACAGTACAGGCGATAAAGCTTTACACTGCTCTGTGCAATAGATCAATACCTGTATATTTAATAGGATCGCCACATGTGCTCGATGCCGGCATGCAGACGGTATTTGTTTGTAAAAATCGTATCGAGTTCTCTATCGGATGAAGTTAGCGCAGCTTTTATAGTTCGCAATTTTTCTCTGTTGGATGGTACAGAATAACGATGATAGATTGTTGGGGTGATAGAGGCGAATGGCCTCTGATGAACGCGGATCTGCTTCAGACTGCAGTACCTGTATGATGTTGAGTCTTCCTAATTTTCCCGATAAGAAACACCCCTGTAACTGTTCATACTGTCTTTATACTACCTCGTGTTGCAGGAGGAGGTTTCATTTGGCGCCGACCATACACATAAAACATGGTAGGTGGAGTTACGACAACATGTTCCCATTTCGATCGAATGGTCAAAACACAGTCCTATCACACTAACTCAGCTGAGCCTGTTTATACACGGATTGCAGAATGTGTTAGATATAGTTTTCTCCGACTTCTACTCAGTTCTGATTGGAAAGATCACACGCGCAAGGCTGCAGGGATGGCAGCACAGAGTCTGAGGGGCGGTTGCAAGATGCATAAGGACTATCCAGAATTTTACTGTACCAGGTAGGTTCAGAATAGGTGACTCGTTTCGAAACATCAGTGTGCCAGATATATGATTCACTAGTGACTGTAATCATTAAAATATTTCTCATTATGATCCAACGCAGGTATATGGTTGAATCGAATGACTTTATTGGACAGCATTTCTACCAGAAAGCGTAGCAATAGAGAATTGAAAATATAGTGTACATTTCTTACAGACTCAATCAGTACAGTATCTACCGTTTGTGATCCTTCTCAATCAACCATCAACTATAACCCAGTGGATATATCGCAGAACCTCTGACGAGTCATCGAGGCAGAGTGTGTTAAAAATACTGGAGAAATATCTAACGGCGGTATGAGGGAGTAACCAATACCGACTTCATGTCGCGTTCCTTAGCCGAATCACTTCCTAAATTAGATGATTTTATTACGTGCTTACAACGTCAGCGACGTGTAAATGCACTGTCAGTCTGTCAATACACACTCCGGCGATCGCCGTCTATATTCATTGTCGAGTTATTTGTGTGGCAAAACCACTTTATTCGGAAGTAATGCAATATTTCGATTTATATGACTTGTATAGTTTTTAACATGGATATCGTTAGCGATACTTGTGACCACCTGTAGAACCAAGACCGCATGTGACAGTAACATGGCCGTTGCGATCGTGTTTTTAACATCTGGTGGCTTGTAAGACGATTACGTCTCTCTTTCTAAAAGACAATGGAACCACGCACAAGGAAAAATCTTATGAGACATCTCCGTCAATCGCTGACTTTTGCTCAGTATTGTTTCGTATCGCCAGCTTTCAGTTAATGGCTCAAATGGCTCTGAGCACTATGGGACTTAACATCTGAGGTCATCAGTCCCCTAGAACTTAGAACTACTTAAACCTAACTAACCTAAGGACATCACACACATCCATGCCCGAGGCAGGATTAGAACCTGCGACCGTAGCGGTCGCACTACTCCAGACTGTAGCGCCTAGAACCACTCGGCCACTCCGGCCGGCGCTTTCAGTTATTGGTGAAGTTTTACATTTAGTAGTAGTAGGCGATGCGTGATAGATTCGCCTTGAGCAGCAGGCTTATAAGGTATGTGGGTGTTCCGATTGTGCAAAGAAAATGACTATGTCCTGTCGTAGGGAAAGGTATGGATTTGATGTGGAATACTGCGATACCTCTAAGGGGATGCAAGATTTTTACACTGCTTATGAAGGAACAATACAGAAGTGCTCTCGTATGATTATAAGCTTGCTGGATACGATCTTCCTCCAGAAGACACGACAAAATTTTGTGTAGATCTGTGCAAAAGACTTCGAGCACTGGCCTCCAGCTCCAATGGAACGTTAGGGTAGATGTATTATGTTCAATGACAACACGCAGACAGTAATACAGTAATTGTTTTCCGGTATATCGGGAGAGACAGATGCGGTAAAGTCTTATAGGAGGTACTATTAAAAGGAGTGCTATAACTGGTTAAAGTTTGGAAGTAGATAGTTCTCTCAAAATTACACCTATTTTGCTTATAAAACTAATAGGAATCGGCTGTTTCTATTCTCGTGGACTCATGACTGTTTTTTTATTATTATCATCACGATTGTGTGTTTAAAAATAGATGTTACTTCATAACTTCTACTAATAAAGTAGACACCACCTGAATTACATATAGCTCACTGTGGACTCTAGAAATGGTAGCGGTTTTTTTTTTTTTTTTTTCAAAATGTGAGTAGATTGAGTGAAACAGGCTGTCATGATCAAAAATTGCTTACAAAATTAGAACTCAAAAATTTGCTGCTGTATGACAGAAGCTTTAGAAGACTTGTCGGAAGGGGTGAGTTATGCATCAAAAATGTCAAATGTAAGCATGCAGGGGGTAATTGGTTTCGATATAATGGAAGAGACGCATGGTAGAATCTTATAGGAGGTTTTATTACAAGACAGACTCTCACGATTTGTTTCGTAAACGCCTGTATGAAATAGCATCACAATGGTACAATGAGACCTGCCATAGTGTACAAAACAGCTACATCCTCCTGATTTATAGCTTGCTGCTGTCGAACGAAAAATGATTGCGGTTTTTTTTCCAACATGTAAGCTAATGGCATGAAATATTGTATTCTCTAATGTTATTTTACGTGTCTTAAATGTTTATAATACATACGTGATCATCTGTGAAAGGTGTGCACTTCGCTGGATGTCGCAAAATAATGAGATATGAGATGCGGATAGTATCCTGCAACTGAATGTAAACCTATACCGATTTTGCTCATAAAACTGAAAGAAAATGTTTTCTTGGAACGAGGACATTTACTACCGTCATGATTGTGTTTTCTTTTTTTAATAGTTGTATTATTATAGGAATATCGTTGATGTTAAATACAAATGTTACGGCCCAGTCCTCAGAACATCGTGGTGGCTGCATTCCCTAAGAGGTCGCGGCTGCCCTTTAGACAATCAACCTGCAGTCAGGATTGTCTTTATTTATCATGGTTTTGTTCTGAGGGGCGCCGGCGTCGTTCTCTATTGTATGTGTAGCTTTGGTCGCCGTCGATAAAGCTGACCACCCAACAGCATGCTCGCTGGAGCGCATTGCACTGAAGACACTGTGGTGAGAAGATCCCGTCGCTTTAGGCGGAAGGTTTCCTGTTTTCCAAGCAGCAAACTATCGAAAAAGCCATTTGGAGCATTCTCTGGAGGGGCAGGGTGATGCTACTAAATTTCCCTTTTGAACTAAGTGCTGCCGCCTTAAGGCAGCCAACGGTAGTGGAAGGACTGGTGAGGTCAGCAGCTACAGAGGGGTGGCAGTGGGGCCGCAGAAAAACAGCAATGGGCGGAAGGCCTAGTGCGGACATAGGCCAGCTCATGCCACGAGACATTCAGTGGTGCAGCTGGCCATTTGCAAAAGCCTGTGTCCTCCATGTAGGTGGCTGGACGGAGGGTGCGGGGAAGGGGGGAGGGGGGAAAGGAGGTAGGGAAAGAGGTGATGGATAAGGGACCTCGATTTTCAGCACTTTGTGATTGTACATCAAAGAGAACACGCGTTCAACTACGGCCCCCTTTTCAGTCTCTTAGGACAACGATTTTCTCCAGTATATGTGTTGCTTTATGACATGTTCATTACGAGTGCTGGTTTTTTTTTTACAGCAATTTCGAAGTATAATTATAACTGTGATGCATTTTTCCCATCAGTTGTGGTATCGTGTATTGGCTTCAGTTACCTAAGCCGCAGGGTGCGTTTGAGTAGGCGCCTGTAGAGAACCTTGACGTCAATCAATGATAGATACTATCCTCAGTTGTATGCTTGCAGTAGACCATATTTCCTGCCAAAAAGAATAAAGATAAGATAGTATACCATATACCCCTGCCTTCTACCTGCCAGTTTGTAGGTAAAGGGTAGGGTTTGAGTGTGTCTGTCACTAGGTTCGAGTGGTAGTGCGAAATTTTTTCCGTACAGGATCACACCAGTTTATGGTATCGTCAGTTTTTGTGTTGTATTCTTATTTTAGGCCATCCTTGAGTAGCACTACTCATATAGTTGTGTAATTAGTCCCAACCTTTATAATCAATTACATAATTAGGACCTATCTTTACTTCATTTTCCCGACCAAAATAAATAAAGTGCACTAACCTGCATCTGGACAGTTTTCATGTGTTGGGGGTGCACTTGGGCTTTCCATCCAGTAGAACTGGGGTTCAAGTCCCGGAAAAAGTACCGCCATTTTTAATTTCCCATCAATTCCAAGCACCTCTCCTGGTATAATTGTGTTAGGGGGATGCACTTTGGCTATCTATCCAGAAGAAGCAGGGTCTGAGTCCTGGACAGGGCACCACCAATATTAATTTCCCGCCAATTTCTGGGAGGGTGGGGGAGGGTGATGTCTGCACTGCCCTGGCACAAAGAAATTGCCTCCAAAATTTGAAATTCCCGCCAAAATCAAAATTCCCGCCAAAATTTGTAATTCCCACCAAGATTCTAAATACCTATCAATAGAGTAGGGAGGGGGACGGGTGGGGGGAGGGGGTTGGTGCTACGTACAGGCTGAGAAAAACACATGACATCATCCGGGGTTAGGGTGGGAGTGGGTATGGTTGAGGGTGGGAGTGGGTGGGGTCGGGGGTGTTGGTATGCGTGTCGGGGGTGGGGGTGGGCTGACGGTGGGCGGATTAATTGATCAGTTTATTTAATTTACATATCAGTTTGACATCAATTTGGTATCAAAATTGCATGAATGCCGCCACTACCCTACTACTATTGTCGAGGTCAGTAGAATGCTTCTTTGAGCGAAATTTCAATCTTACTCATCGCATTGTAAGTCAATTACGGGGTCTCAAAACAGTGATACTTCAATTGTGTTGAGCAGTGTAATTAAAAGTCCGTCCTTCCGAAATCAATCGTAGATCCTGTCTATACTGTCTTGTTTGAAAACATTTGTTTTCATTGTTACTCCTTTGTTGGGTTGTTTGAGCTGTTTGTTGGGGTAGGAGACCAGACAGCGAGGTCATCGATCTCATGGATTAGGTAAAGGAAGTCGGCCGTGCCCTTACAAAGGAACCATGGCGGCCGACCGGGGTGGCCGAGCGGTTCTAGAAGCTACAGTCTGGAACCGCGCGACCGCTACGGTCGCAGGTTCGAATCCTGCCTCGGATGTGGATGTGTGTGATTTCCTTAGGTTAGTTAGGTTTAAGTAGTTCTAAGTTCTAGGGGACTGATGAACTCAGTAGTTAAGTCCCATAGTGCTCAGAGCCATTTGAACCATTTTTTGAATCATGGCGACATTTTCCTGGAGCGATTTAGGAAAATCACGGAAAACTTAAATCAGGATGGCCGGACGCGAGATTGAACCGTCGTCCTCCCGAATAAGAGTCCAGTGTGCTAACCACTGCGCCACCTCACTCGGTACTCCTCTGTCTTGGTTTGAGTGTCGATAGCAAGTTTTGAAGATGGAGGCCAACGTCACTAGAATCTCGTACTTGTTGCAGCTACACACAAAAATCCACTTATCTCGGCATATAATACTTAAATTGGATGTACCGTATTTACACACACACACACACACACACACACACACACACACAAAATGTAAACACAACTGAACAAATGAAACACCGCTTGCACAAGTAGGAAACAAAACTGTGAAACATAAGACTGTCAATAGCGTATCTGAAACGTAAACGTACAGTGAAAAATGCCTGTAAGCCACAGCAACGTAGTAACAACCAGAATTTTCTAATGAGTTCGCCAAAACGTAAGTAAGCGTGGTTATAAACCTACAACACATTCTATAAATAGAAAACCACGCCAAATAGTTTTCCGAATCAAAACCTCATCAGATTGCTGATGCACGCAAATTATTTTAAAAATAAAAATAACAATGGCAACATATGTATCTGACAAATGATAATGTAGTTCATCTCAAGACCAAAAAGAAAAAAAAAGTGCTCCTCGTCAGGCCACGAAGGCCTAAGGCAGAGGTTCCCAAACTTTTGTTTGTTACGCCCCCCTTTTGCCGAAAAGAAAACTTCCGTGCCCCCCCCCCCCCACACCTAAAAATATAGAGATTTTTATTAATTATCAAGAAACTATTGAAAAATTTGTGATGGTGACGTCATGTAACATGGTGGGCTGTTAGTGTATCGAGTCACAATTATTACGTCATCAGTCTAGTCTAGTGATTATAAGCCACTACTAAAGTAAAGAAAGTCCTTGGTAAACAAGGAAAAATATTTGCGACCTTTGCAGATTAGTGGATGCGGGCATTACTTTAAGTTGAGTGTAGCTTATTACTTTCACTCATTATCAAAAATAGTCACTCAGTCACGGTGTTAACGAACATCACTTATTTCTACGCCTATAGCGCTCCCCATTGTCATTGCGCATAGGTTGGCATTTATGTCAACGACGACAGTTACCGAACGGAGACAAACGCCTAGTTCTCAGAACCAAACAAAAAATAAAAAATAAGTTTTACGAAATAATTTTGCAGACTACACGGAACTTTAAAAAAATGAATAAAACAACTTCCTTACCTTGATTACATTCTCTTGCTGGACACAATTTCTTCACAAGTATACGATTTTAGGACTACTCTTCGCTTGCCATATCTAGCATAAACTTTCGCTGTGTCTTCATCCGGAAGAAATACTATTATTAGTTGAAATAACATACCACACGTAACATCAGAATCCATAAGGATCACACGCAGTATTTATATTTAAATCAGAATCACTATGTTTATTTTATATTGTTTCTTCGAAATAGTTTTTTTATAATTTTACAGTATTACCTACATGTAAGGATAGTTAGGAGAAATATAACAAGTTCTCTTATAAGGTGACGTATTTATTATAAAAATATTATTTCCACACACATATGGCAAGAAACTAACAAATAAATCAATGTGAAGGATGAGCTCGCATATTTTTTACAAGATTTTGAATTCTTGGCTGAATAGTAGAAACTGCGCAACGTAAATCATTGGCAATACTGAGTTTGCTTCTAAGCTTATTTTTTATCGCCACTACCGCTGAAAATGCTCTTTCGCACAAATAAGTGCACGAAAATGGTAAATACAGTTTCAGTGCTTGTTCTGCTGTGCTGGGATACACCGTGAGATATTTCACCCAAAATAAAGGCTTATCCATGTTCTCAAAGTCATACTTCGCTGCAGAATCATTTTTAATTTCTAAAACTTCCTCTTGTAGTCTGTCTGCCAACACCTCCACGTCAACGTGAAATGGATCCGTCGCTAACCTATAGTAAATTTTATCATCACAACTGTTAGGGAAGTATCGTTCGAATTCATCAATAAGGTGCTGCAAATGGTTCGATATTTTACTCTTAGTATTAGTATCCTTAAAATCGTTGTGAAATCGGGCTTCTTCCAGGATTCCAAACAATATGGGAACGCAGAAATAATTACAGGCTAAAATTTTACGTTTCCATAGTTGCAACTTATCAGTAAACGCTTTGATGGCATCCCAATGAAAAATTATGTTTGACTCTCCACCTTGTATTTTCAAATTCAATGTGTTTAAAGATTCTAAATTCCACACATAATGCAGTTTGTTTGTTATTTTCCCGAAAACTGCATCACTTCGCCTCGAAGTTCAAATAATCTTCCTAGCATATTTCCTTTTGAGAGCCAGCGTACTTCTGTATGAAATAAAAATGTTTTATACTCTGCTCCCAAGTCTTCACAAAGAGCCGTAAATAATCTGGAATTTAACGCACCCTTTTTAATATGATTCACGATTTGGATCCACAATTTCAAGACATCATTGAATTCCTTTGGAAGTGTCTTAGCTGCCAATGCTTGACGGTGTATTACACAGTGGATAGCAGTAATACTAGGGTTTTCGTCTCTGACCATTTGCACGAATCCTGAGCGACATCCAAGCATTGATGGAGCACCGTCGGCGCATACGCCTATCAGTTTCTGCCATGATAACTCATTTTTACAAAAGAATCCAGAGACGGCTGCTATTATATGAATTGCTTTTGGAGTTGTCTTTAACTCTGTAGAAAACAACAACTCTTCTTTAATTGCTTCATTTTCTATATAGCGAACGAAAGCTAGCAGTTGGCAACAATTCGCAACGTCGGTACTCTCGTCTAACTGTATTGCGAAAAACTGCGATTGTTTGACGGCTGTAACTAATTGATTTTGTATGTCTTCGGCCATATCATCAATCCGACGTTTCACAGTATTGTCAGAAAGCGGTATTTGTGAAAGTTTTGGTTTACTTTCTGACCCAAGAACAATATCAGCAGCTTTCAACAAACAGGGTTTGAATAGTGTCTCTCCGATTATATGACTTTTCTTGGTCCTTGAAATAAGTAGCGATAACTCATACGAGGCTGCCAGTACCTTTTCTGATGTCTGAGCGAAGAATCCAGCAGTGTCCTACTTCATCCGTTTCAAATTATCACATTTTGCAGCAAAAAAATTCCTTCGGCTTCTCTTTCAATGCACCATGCTTTGCCCACAAACGGCGTTCCAGGCGAGAAGGTCTCATGGAATCATTGCTCAATACCTCATAGCAAATAACACATTGCGGCTGGTCAACATCATTCTTTTGTGTAGAAGCAAAACCGTACTTGATATAATCATCATTATATTTACGTTTTTTCACGCCACTCATGGTGAAGTAAAAAGAAAACAAGAAGTTCACAGTATAATTTCGCACTAACACTGATTTTACTGAGGCACAGCTGTGAAAGATTCAACGTGATTTCAGCAAAATCCAGTACATCAGATGTGTCAACAACTGCAAGCAACCAACTGAAATAAAGGAACGCTACTGTCATCTGTCGGCACCTCAGATGACTGCCTGTGAGGAGTGGGGCGAATAACGGAGAAGCCCAGCCGCAGCGCAGGTAGTCAGTGCACTGTCTGCGATAGTGATGGGCTAAACTGCAATTTTCCAATATCAGTGATTTCTGTGAAAACTACTTTTCAGTATGTTATTCTTAACTGTGATTTGTCGCAGTTAAGAGTCGCAGTTAAGGAACATAGGTCGTGTATCCCTCCGCCACTGCTATTTCTGCGATTTCTGCTACTTCCGCGATTTCTGCGACTTCTGCGACTTCTGCTACTTTTACCACCGTACGAAAAAGTTACATCTGTCCACACAGAAAATTGCATCTCAACAAACCTGTCATTGGTAAGTATGTTTTACGTTTTTTCTTCCGTTGGCTTTAATTTTGTATTAAAGAATCAACTGTGAAAATATTAATAGTGTAATTAATATGTAAGTAGCCATACAGTACCGTAATAGTGTTTAGAAAATGAATTCTAACGTATTGTTATGTTCACAGGTACCCGAACTACATTTCAGTCACTCAGTACAGTGTTAACTCAAAATATCATTGTCAACAGATCTGAAGAAATTGCCACTGCGTCTTTAGGCCGTTTTCGTCAGACGAGAGGTTAGTTTCTAAGCGTTTCGATGGACTTCATTACTTCAGTGAGATCGTTCTTGCAAATGTGATATTCATTACAGCAAATATTAGCAATCTACTCTGTCAATTAGATTGCTAGTAATTAGTGACAGCAAAAATTGTTTAATAATCCTTGTGTTTTTGCAGACGCAGTTCTGACCCTGATTACTGGTTGCTGTACGTATCTATCCACATCAAGGCTGTTGAGAGAGACTCGTGAAGATTCAAGAAAGCTCTTAGAGGATTTGCAGTTTAAAAGTGAAATAACTGTGAAATAAGTGTGTGAGTGATTAAACTGTGTTTTATTGAAGTAGTTGTGCGATTTTAAAGGAATAATAAATGTTAAATACAGTGAGTGAATAATGAAAATCTCATTTTCCACATGTTAAGCCGTCCAATACCCGTAATTTTCCGCCACTTACTTATTGGTAAACACTTGTTGGAGAGTGACATGCCGCCCCCCTTTCTCCACAATCTTTGTGCGACACTCACCTGTAACATATCCCGAAGTCTACAATATGCGTTTTGAGGCTGTTGATATGAAAGTGGGAAGTACAGATCTTCCAGTTAAATCAGGAATAGCTTAAGTGCATTACTTGAAAGTAACACAGGAAAAGCTTGCTTATGTAGGTGGTAGTAGTGTCGGCAAAAAGTTCATGTGTGTGAAGTTGCCATGTAGAACACCAGGTGTAAAACTTTTCTCCCGAGTCTTGAACTGTGTCGGAACAAAAGTGAGGCATTCATATGACTCAATAATACTGTTTTCATTTCACTACACTTATACAGATGTCTGAGTTCTGCTGTGTTAACATTGCAAAGTCCTGTAGGCGTGTGGAGTATTAACCAAAACTGTCATGTTGGAAGCAGAATCAAACACATTTGTTACGTTAGTTGATATTTTCAGGAGAAAAAGGCAATGTTGTTTCATATTAATATAATACATTCAGAGTCACAGCAGTGTTTGACCAATGATAACTGATGCCGAATGTGCGTGTCGTCATATAATATGAAGGGCTTATTTCAATAGTGGTACAAGTCCATTACCTCCACTTTTCTGTCTATAATGCTTCTGAAATTAATGATCCAAACAAACATAAATAAAGGTTCATCTCTAGCAAGAAGCCAGAAGCTTGAATATTTCTGGCATGTCAACTGCAGATTTTTCAGCGCTCATTTAACTTTACGGCTCTGTATCTCAAAATGAACAAAAATGGACTTGTACTAGTATTGAAATACGTCCTTCATATGCACACACAGCACGTCGTTCTCGTTAGGCACAAGGCTCTCATAACGAGGTACGTACGTCGGTCAACAGATAGCACTAGGAAAAGTATGTTAACTGCGCTTTTTAGTTGCTACTTGCGACTTCTAGCCGCGACTTGTCACTGAAATCGCAGAAAGGAGCATGGAATTCGGCCAACAGATGGCTCACGGCGTTGAATGTGAAATGCTACTTGCGACTGCTAACTGTGACTGAAATTGCAGGTAGATTTTGTAAAGTTGTTATTGTGATATCTGTGACTTCTCAATCACTGTGATTTCTAACATACACGATTTCCTGCCCACCACTAGTCTGCGACCGGGTGGCCGAGCAGGGCTCTTGCTGGAAGAAACGGGCTTTTCCCGGATTAGGGCGGAAACAGCCCACAGGCACCCTAAGAATTTGCTACCTGTTCTGCGGTGCTGTTCTGAGCAGTGCAGCCTGGGATTTTATGCGAAAATCGTTTTCGTGCCCCTATCTTTCGTTACTTATAAATGAAACGTTACAATTTTTGAGACAAAATCAATGAATTTGTTGTCAAATTTCAAAGTAATTAAGTAAGGTCATGGATACACCTCACACATCGCAGCAAAGAACGTACTCTAATTTCAAACGAAATTATGCCGTATTTCAAAAAGGCAGAAGAAAAATAACTGTTTCGTCAGATAAGTAATACGAATGAAAGAGCTGTAGTACTGACCGTTCGAGAAAAAATAAATAGCCTCACTAATGGACTTCATTGTCTACCTAGCTGAGTTATGTTTCATTGTTAGCACTCACGGCAATGTTTCCAGAACGGCGTGAAGTACTCTGCTCATAACGAACACTTGTACTAGTTTCGCATTCAGGAGGAGGAGATTAGTGTTTAACGCCCCGTCGACAACGAGGTCATTAGAGACGGAGCACAAGCTCGGATTAGGTTCAAAAATGGCTCTGAGCACTATGGCACTTAACTGCTGAGGTCATCAGTCCCCTAGAACTTAGAACTACTTAAACCTAACTAACCTACGGACATCACACACATCCATGCCCAAGGCAGGATTCGAACCTGCGACCGTAGCGGTCGCGCGGTTCCAGACTGTAGCGCCTAGAACCGCTCGGCCACTCGGGCCGGCCTCGGATTAGGGAAGGATGGGGAAGGAAGTCGGCCACGTCCATTCGAAGGAGCCATCCCGGCATTTGCCTGAAGTGATCTAGGGAAATCACGGAAAACCTAAATCAGAATGGCCGGACGCGGGATTGAACCGTCGTCCTCCCGAATGCGAGTCCAGTGTGCTAACCACTACGCCACCTCGCTCGGTGGTTTCGCATTCACGTCGTGCACGTTTTTCTGGTGACAAAGGGCATAACCCTGGCGTCCAAATTACGAACCCGACAGTTCATTTGAAGCGTATACAGTCTGTTAAAGTCACTGTAATCGCATCACATGGGGATCCGCGGGTTGACAGGGTAATAAAAAGGCATTTTTGCAGTTACGCAGTATAAGTGCTTATTACTCTGATGAACATAGCCTACTACGGCTAAAAGTTATAACATGATTCCGTTCAGTTCATGTGTACAAATGTACGGAATAGTTAATAACTGACTTTTCTGTTTTCCAATTGTCAGAAGTAAGTTGTTTACAAATCTGATATATTAGAATTAACGCATATCGCATTCGTAATTTTGAGAGTTTCTGTGTGTGACATTCTAAACGTGACATTCTAAACGTGATCTTCAAAAGCTGTATGTTCTAGGATAGGTTATTGAGATAGAATTGCGGGAAGTGGGATGCCAAACGATTGCATTTAGCACCATAATCTATCATTAATACCTGCACATTCATTTTTATTAAAATATCGATATTAAAAAGAAATATTAAGTTTATACCGCTAACTCCACCCGCCCCACCCCCTTGCAACATCATCACGCCCCCCCAGGGGGGGCGCGCCCATCAGTTTGGGAACCTCTGGCCTAAGGTATGTCTGTCAGTCGCCATGTCGTCCTCTGCCGTGCGGGCTCATGGAGATGGACTATGGAAAGGCATGTGATCAGCATGCAGCTCTTACGGCCCCTTCGCCGACTTTCCAGACCGAGGAGCCGCTACCAGTCGTTGCACCAAGAAAACATCCTTGCCAGTACAGAAAATCGAACTGGGTTCCTTCACAACACAGCTATCTATACTGCCCACTCAACTACGGAGGCGGGCTCATTTCAGGACAGGTAAGTGTAAAAACAAATGGATATACGCCACTATTTTAAAAGAAGTCTGAAGTCAACATATTCCTATGCTATATAAAATTTTAATGTATACATTACAGGAACAATAAAAGAAAAGAACCCACTTAGATGCCACGACAGCGATGGAACGTGTTCGGGGATTAAACGAAACAACATTTTTATTCTTGGGAAAAGGTGGACATACTTCAATCCATTATTATTTTCTGCAGGCATTGAAGCAGAGCTTAAAATTCCATTACGATGTAACTGCATAAGCTTTCAAGTAACGCAGAAGTTTACCACTACACGCATCCAAGTCTCACGTGGCAGCCGCAACAGAGAGAAATCGCCTGTATTTTACAAACAGTGATTGATGACAGCAAGCTATGTCCTATATTCATTGGTTACAGTGTTGTTGTTTAAGGTTAAACCAAAAGGGAGATACCACTATGGTGCCATTTTCGACAATGATAACTTCCTCACTCTGGTACCAGGAATAATGTACAGGCAAAATTGTGAGTAGATTAATACCAAAAGACTTAAATAAGTTCTGTTAAATAGTTTTAAATTAACTATGAGGGCGAGACCGCAGCACCACTTTCCTACACCCATGTTTTTCTTCCGAATGTGCTATGCTTATAGGAATCGCGCCTCAAGGATATCTCTGCGTTGATAATATGATAATGTACCGGCGGACACCGAGCCGAGCGGACGCGCCAGCAGCGGTAGCAGCAGCTGCAGCAATTGTCTGATACACAGTAATTTAGCTCTTTTTTTTTCACGTGCTCTTCTAAGAAGTGAGCTATACCTATTTAATTCACTGTGTAGACTATCAGTTAGCATATTACTGTAAGTTTTTGCTTTTGTGTACTGGTAAATCTTGTTGCAAATCCTGGTGAAAGGCAGCTTCTAGTACAATTTTACCACCGCGAGAAGCTCCACGTGACACCACTAAGTTTAAATCTCGTGCTGGTACACGGCATATAGTTTAGTTCAGTGCATTCTCTTTTGCATGCTTATCTCGTGTAGTAGCTTTTCGGTCAGCAGAGTTTCTAGTAACAGGTAACTATAGATACATCCACTTCAGCAGAGAAATTTCTTTCCCTTTAAGAGCTTGCCGTCTCAGGCTATAGTGAGAATTCTGAAGAGCAGTTTTTAGTATTCCTTTATTCTTCTCGTTATATTTTGCGTACATTCCGAACTCATTAGCGCCATTTGCAATCTTATATCCATTTTTTACACAGTACGATATAGCTAGGGACTGTGCTTGTTGTGAGTAGACAGAAAGAGAATTGGCTGCTGTCCATAAACAGCTGGCAGCTGCGTTTGCTACCGTCGACATGATTCAGGCAAGAGCTGAAAGTTGCGGCAATATCGGGGCGATGTTGAGGACACCTGCGACACCGTTGGTGCTGTTGGAATCCCCTGATGACGCGGATGTCGCTGCATCTTCTGATACGCAATATCTGACAGGTCCGTCCTCACTTGAGAGTGGGTGGCAGACAGTGGTGGGTTCGCGTGTCACTGGGCGGAAGGCGAAAGAGGGAGCAGGTCGCGCGGCTGGATCCCTACGTCTTAACCACCGGTACGAGGTGCTACCCAGTGTTAATGACAATTCTGAGCCAGCACGGCCTCTCCCGTTGGGCCAGCGAACGATTTTCCTGACCAGTCCAGACAAGTGCAGAGGGTGGGTATGATTGTCATTGGGAGCTCCAATGTTGGGTGAGTGGTGGAGACCCTCAGGGAAATAGCAGGCAGGGCAGGAAATAATGCCAGTGTGCACTCCGTATATTTGATATTTGCCGGGGGGGGGGGGGGGGGGGTCTCGCCCGTGATGTGGAGGAAGCCCTGCCCGCAGCTATCGAGCGCACTGATTGCAACCGGCTGCATATAGTGGCATATATCGGCATGAATTACGCCTGCCGCTTGGGTTCTGAGGGCATCCTCGGCTCCTTTCCGCGGATGGCTGATTTGGTGAAGGAAAGTAGCATCGCACGCAGGGTGCAGGCTAATCTGTCTATTTGTAGCATCGTACCCAGGGTTGATCGCGATCCCTGGTTTGGAGCAGAATGGAGGGTCTAAACCAGAGGCTCAGGTGACTCTGCGACGGTATCGAATGCGAATTTCTCGACCTCCGCTATAGGGTACAGAATTGTAGGGTTCCCAGTAGTAGGGCAAGCGTACACCACACGCAGGAAATGGCTACTAGGGTAGCGGAGTACGTGCGACGTGCACATGGGACCTTTTTTGTGTTATAGAAATCCTCACTTGTGATCAACGATGATTTGCCTACTAAATTAGTCACAATGTCCTCAAAGAATGTTCGTCGTCGCAGATCAGAGACAGAAAAGGTTAATATGATTATTATCGTAACGATAAGTTTGTCGCCAATGGTAGCAGCGTGTTTATTGCAGTAAAGAATTCGATAAAATCTAGCGAGGTTATCACGGATTCCGACTGTGAATTAATCTGGGGGAAGTTACGTATCAAAGATCGGTCAAAAAAGGTAATCGGATGCCTTTATAGACCACCTGGTTCAGGAGCTGTAGTGGTTGAGCGTTTCAGACAAAACTTGCAGAATATCGTTAAAAATTTTCTTGATCATGCCGTTGTAATAGCGGGTGACCAACATGCCAGGCATAGACTGGGAGTGTCACGCTATCAAAAGTGGTGCCAGAGACAGGGATTCGTGTAACATTGTTCGGGGTATCTTGCCCGAAAATTACTTTAAGCAGATAATCACAGAACCAACTCGTGAGGGTAACGTCTTAGACCTCCTGGTAACAAAAAGACCTGAACTTATCAAATCACTTAATGCAGATGAAGGTATCAGTGATCATAAGGCTGTGACAGCATCTATGATAACGGGTCTTACAAAGAATGTTAACAAAGATAGGAAGATATTTTTCTTACCAAGACTGATGAACTTCATGTTTCAGAGTATGTGAGCGGTCAGCAACAAATATTCGATGATGAGAACGAAGATGTGGAGAACAAATGGAAAAAATTCAAAGGCATCTTGCAATATTCCCTAGACGAGTATGTTCAGAGTAAAATCAGGAAGTGGATCAAACTCATCTATTAGTTCATTAGTTCATTTAGTGACTATACTGGCACCTAAACAATAGATAATAGAGAAAGCCGAAATACTGAATTAGGTCTTCCGTAATTATTTCACCGCGGAAGGCCGTAACATGGCCCCTGCTTTCAATCGTCGTAATAACGTCTAAATGGCAGATATTGAGATAAACGATAGCGGAATAGAAAAAGAACTACAATCGCTTAGTAGTGGAAAGGTGTCAGGACCAGATAAGATACTCATAAGATTATACCAAGATTATGAGAAAGAATTTGCTCCCCTTCTAGTAGCAATTTTTCGTTTGAACAGCGAATGGTACCTAGCCACTGCAAGAAAGTGCAGGTCATTCTCGGTTATAAGAAGGGCCGTAATATATGCACAGTTATAGATCTACACTACTGGTCATTAAAACTGCTACACCACGAAGATTACGTGCTACAGATGCGAAATTTAACCGACAGGACGAAGATGCTGTGATTTGCAAATGATTAGCTTTTCAGAGCATTCACACAAGGTTGGCGCCGGTGGCGACACCTACAACGTGCTGACATGAGGAAAGTTTTCAACCGATTTCTCATACACAAACAGCAGTTGACCGGCGTTGCCTGGTGAAAAGTTGTTGTGATGCCTCGTGTAAGGAGGAGAAATGCGTACCATCACGTTTCCGACTTTGATAAAAGTCGGATTGTAGTCTATTGCCATTGCGGTTTATCGTATCGTATCGCGTTGGTCGAGATCCAATGACTATTAGCAGAATATGGAATCGGTGAGCTCAGGAGGGTAATACGGAATGCCGTGCTGGATCCCAACGGCCCCGTATCACTAGCAGTCGAGATGACAGGCATATTATCCGCATGGCTGTAACGGATCGTGCAGCCACGTCTCGATCCCTGAGGTAACAGATGGGGACGTTTGCAAGACAACAACCATCTGCACGAACAGTTCGACGACGTTTGCAGCAACATGGACTATCAGCTCGGAGACCATGGCTGCGGTTACCCTTGACGCTGCATCACAGACAGGAGCGCCTGCGATGGTGTACTCAACGACGAACCAGGGTGCACGAATGGCAAAACGTCATATTTTCCGATGAATCCAGGTTCTGTTTACAGCATCATGATGGTGTTATCCGTGTTTGGCGATATCGCGGTGAACGCACATTAGAAGCGTGTATTCGTCATCGCCATACTGGCCTATCACCCGGCGTGATGGTATGGGGTGCCATTGGTTACGCGTCTCGGTCACCTCTTGTTCGCATTGCTGACACTTTGAACAGTGGACGTTACATTTCAGATGTGTTACGACCCGTGGCTCTACCCTTCATTCGATCCCTGCGAAACCCTACATTTCAGCAGGATAATGCACGACCGCATATTGCAGGTCCTGTACGGGCCTTTCTGGATACAAAAAATGTTCGACTGCTGCCCTGGCCAGCACATTCTCCAGATCTCTCACCAATTGAAAACGTTTGGTCAATGGTGGCCGAGCAACTGGTTCGTCACAATACCCAGTCACTACACTTGATGAACTGTGGTATCGTGTTGAAGCTGCATGGGCAGCTTTACCTGTACACGCCATCCAAGCTCTGTTTGACTGAATGCGCAGGCGTATCGAGGCCGTTATTACGGCCAGAGGTGGTTGTTCTGGGTACTGATTTCTCAGGATCTATGCACCCAAATTGCGTGAAAATGTAATCACATGTCAGTTCTAGTATAATATATTTGTCCAATTAATACCCGTTTATCATCTGCATTTCTTCTTGGTGTAGCAATTTTAATGGCCAGTAGTGTATATCGTTGACGTCAGTATGTTGCGTTGAATTATGGGATGTGTGATAGGACCGTTATTGTTTATAATATATATAAATGATCTAGTAGAAAGTGTCGGGTGCTGTTTAAGGCTGTTCGCAGATGATGTGGTTGTCTATAACAAAGTAGCAAAGCCAGAAGATAGTAACGGTTTGCAGAATGACCCCTAGAGAAGTGGTTAATGGTGCAGCCTCTGGCAGTTGACCCTGAACATAAATAAATGTAACATACTGCGTACACGCAGGGAAAGAAGTCCACTACTGTACAGCTACACTATTGATGATAAACCGTTGGAAACAGTATCTAGCGTAAAATGTCTAGGGGTAACTATCTAGAGCGACCTTAAGTGGAATGCCGGCCGAAGTGGCCGAGCGGTTCTAGGCGCTACAGTCTGGAGCCGCGCGACCGCTACGGTCGCAGGTTCGAATCCTGCCTCGGGCATGGATGTGTGTGATGTCCTTAGGTTAGTTAGGTTTAAGTAGTTCTAAGTTCTACGGGACTGATGACCTCAGATGTTAAGTCCCATAGTGCTCAGAGCCAGCCTTAAGTGGAATGAGCACATAAAACAAATATTGGGAAAAGCAGACGCCAGACTCAGATTGTAAGTAGGCTGTTTAGGTTTTTATGTTGGTAACGCCACGTAGCGCTCTATATGAAAATCACTGACTGTGCTGTGTGAAGTCTGTGGCTGGTTGGCATTGTTGGAATAGTCTCTATTGTAGTGTTGGGCAGTTGGATGTGAACAGCGCATAGCGTTGTGCAGTTGGAGGTGAGCCTCCAGCAGTGGTGGATGTGGGGAGAGAGATGGCGGAGTTTTAAGAGCGGACGATCTGGACGTGTGTCCGCCAGAAAGAGTTAACTTTTAATACTGAATATCATGAACCGATTATATATGATGACTTTTGAACATTATTAAGGTAAATACATTTTTTGTTCTCTATCAAAATCTTTCATTTGCTAACTATGCCTATCAGTAGTTAGTGCCTTCAGTAGTTAGAATCTTTTATTTAGCTGGTAGTATTGGCGCTCGCTGTACTGCAGTAGTTCGAGTAACGAAGATTTTTGTGAGGTAAGTGATTCATGAAAGTTATAGATTATTGTTAGTCAGGGCCACTCTTTTGTAGGGATTGTTAAAAGTCAGATTGTGTTGCGCTAAAAATATAGTGTGTCAGTTTAGTGTTGATCAGAATAAGTAAAGAGAGAAATGTCGGAGTACGTTCAGTTCTGCTCAGCTGTTTGAAAATCAAACAACGTAAGGGGTTTACCAGCACAGTAATTCATTGATTTTTCTAAGGGGATGTTTCATATGTCGACCCTTAGCCGAGGATACCTCACTGGAATCTTCTGATTTTTTCCTTGTAGTTTGAGTTATTAGTGTAGTTCTTGTTTATTGCTAGCGCGTAATTGTAGAGAGAATTTTCTTTGTAGTTGTAGTTTTTCATTGTTCTAGTGTAAAACAGTTGTAGCATGCATGTAGATTTGCACCAAGTATTTCGCAGCGGCGCTTCCAATTAATTGGATATTATTTTCAGTGCTATTTTAATGTGTTTTCTCTTTTTGCTCTTCAAATTGTGCTTTTCTGTGTTACCGTGTGAAATATTGTGACAATTATGGCATGTGAAAAACGTAACACTAGGCTGGAAAGTAAGTTGAGAAATGACAGTGAAGACGAGAGTAGTGTGTTAGCGCCACCGTGAATGAATTAATAAATATTCAGAATAGTAATTTGGTAACCGTGCATAGGGAAATGGACCAGGCAATAAATAATGGTGTAGACAGTGAAACAATTAGTGAACAGGGAATCATTATCGATCGATCGGTCGGTCGGTCGGTCGGCAACACGTCGCCTCAGGAATCCGAAATGACAGGACACAATCTTACAAATACTGTAGATTCAGGTTTTGGGTCCTCACCGTTTTCTCAAATAAGTCAAGACACATTTTCTGCTTGTCAAAATGTGAATGTTGCCGTTGCAAATGCACTGCCGGAAAGCATAGAGGACCAGATTCCAGACACAAATACATTATCATTGCAATTAATGCAACAAATGAAACAAATGAAACAAAATCAGAGACAAACACAGCAACAGTTAGACACGATGGAACAATACCAGAGACAAACACAGCAACAGTTATACACGATGGAACAAAATCAGACAAACACAGCAACAGCTTCAGAAGTTAGACTCAATGGAACAAACGCTTGAACAAACACGTGAAGGTTTAACTGCTGAGTTACTTAAAATGTCAAAAACTCTGTAATGATGTAAGAACACAAATTTGTGAGCATTTTCAACCTATTTTTTCGCGTCATGAAAATGCATTACAGAATCACGAAGTAGCCATAAAAGAACTGCAAACTATTGTTCATGAAAATCACGACACCATGCAAGCTAAAACTGACTCAGTTGCATCTACCGATTCGGATACGCAACTTGCAAAAATTCAGGAAAACTTGTAGGACGCAGCAGATACGATTTCAACACAAATGGACACTCTGAAACTAGGTTCAGAAAAACACGCTGAGGAAATCAGTTCACTATCGGAGAAAGTAGCCGAACTTTCGAATCAGTTATCTAACTTATCTACAAAGGCATATGATGATCAGAATGACACAAGACCCGTAGCCTTCCCTGACACAGAAGAGTATGAACAAATTATAAAATTCAAACAAAATCAAAATCAAATCAATACATAGTACAAAAGAGAAATCCAGGAAGTACAAGATCAGTTGACACAGGTAATACAAGAATTACATATTTCAGAGAACACTCGCGCTCCAATATGGGAAGAGGGACATAGAAATACGGAACAGCCACAAAATAATAACACAGGGCACTTGTGAAATTATGAAAGAAATTTGCAAGGTACACCGAATTTTGAGATGGAACCGCCGAAACGAAATAACAATGACCAATATGCGACTCGCCGACATGATGATTTTGACTATAAGCTGTTCATTACTTCACGTAAATTCAAAACATTTAAGAATTCTGGCAACGACATTCATCCACAAGCATGGCTTCATCAATTCTCTCATTATCAGATTTTCACTCTGCAGCGGAGTGTGCGCTGATATGAAACTTCCTGGCAGATTAATACTGTGTGCCGGACCGAGACTCGAACTCGGGACCTTTGCCTTTCGCAGTAAAACATAGCATAATGATGATGAAACACTTTCAACAATCTGAATTTTCCAGTCTTGTGAAATATTTTGAACACATGTTGCATAAGAATCAGTATCTGTCAAACCCATACAGCCCCTCAGAACTCATCCGCATTTGCTTAATCAAATTGCCTGAATATTTACGACATATTATTTTGGGAGTACGTTGCAAAGACGACATTGAAACTTTTCAGGGACTGTTACAGGAATTGGAAGTTGACACTGACAATCGTGGGCGGCTAAAACAGGAACACATCAATTACAGGTCACATCCGTCACAATTCCGCGATGAAAGAAATAATAACTGGACACGACAAGGCAATTCTTACAACACAAATCTTCACGAAAACAGACACCACGCGTATGACAACCGTTGGCAGAGTAGTAATAATTACATGGAAAGATCACCTCTCGCTGGTAATGACAGACAGAGACAATCAGAGAAACAGACAATATGGGAACCAAAGTAATTATTATCAAGGGAGGCAGAATAACTTCAGACGCAACGGTCCACCGCGCAGTTACGATTCCGGGAGAAGTTCTCCACCACATGACTGACAAAAAAGAAACTATGTAAAGTACCGACAAAACGACAGACCTGAATTTCATCAGAACTGGCGGGATTCAAACAGAGCAGGGCCCTCTGGACAAGGTGAATTTGTAGAAGTTGGGTCTCCTAATCCTAATAACGACGAGCGCCAACAAAGAGATACACTCCTGGAAATGGAAAAAAGAACACATTGACACCGGTGTGTCAGACCCACCATACTTGCTCCGGACACTGCGAGAGGGCTGTACAAGCAATGATCACACGCACAGCACAGCGGACACACCAGGAACCGCGGCGTTGGCCGTCGAATGGCGCTAGCTGCGCAGCATTTGTGCACCGCCGCCGTCAGTGTCAGCCAGTTTGCCGTGGCATACGGAGCTCCATCGCAGTCTTTAACACTGGTAGCATGCCGCGACAGCGTGGACGTGAACCGTATGTGCAGTTGACGGACCTTGAGCGAGGGCGTATAGTGGGCATGCGGGAGGCCGGGTGGACGTACCGCCGAATTGCTCAACACGTGGGGCGTGAGGTCTCCACAGTACATCGATGTTGTCGCCAGTGGTCGGCGGAAGGTGCACGTGCCCATCGACCTGGGACCGGACCGCAGCGACGCACGGATGCACGCCAAGACCGTAGGATCCTACGCAGTGCCGTAGGGGACCGCACCGCCACTTCCCAGCAAATTAGGGACACTGTTGCTCCTGGGGTATCGGCGAGGACCATTCGCAACCGTCTCCATGAAGCTGGGCTACGGTCCCGCACACCGTTAGGCCGTCTTCCGCTCACGCCCCAACATCGTGCAGCCCGCCTCCAGTGGTGTCGCGACAGGCGTGAATGGAGGGACGAATGGAGACGTGTAGTCTTCAGCGCTGAGAGTCGCTTCTGCCTTGGTGCCAATGATGGTCGTATGCGTGTTTGGCGCCGTGCAGGTGAGCGCCACAATCAGGACTGCATACGACCGAGGCACACAGGGCCAACACCCGGCATCATGGTGTGGGGAGCGATCTCCTACACTGGCCGTACACCACTGGTGATCGTCGAGGGGACACTGAATAGTGCACGGTACATCCAAACCGTCATCGAACCCATCGTTCTACCATTCCTAGACCGGCAAGGGAACTTGCTGTTCCCACAGGACAATGCACGTCCGCATGTATCCCGTGCCACCCAACGTGCTCTGGAAGGTTTAAGTCAACTACCCTGGCCAGCAAGATCTCCGGATCTGTCCCCCATTGAGCATGTTTGGGACTGGATGAAGCGTCGTCTCACGCGGTCTGCACGTCCAGCACGAACGCTGGTCCAACTGAGGCGCCAGGTGGAAATGGCATGGCAAGCCGTTCCACAGGACTACATCCAGCATCTCTACGATCGTCTCCATGGGAGAATAGCAGCCTGCATTGCTGCGAAAGGTGGATATACACTGTACTAGTGCCGACATTGTGCATGCTCTGTTGCCTGTGTCTATGTGCCTGTGGTTCTGTCAGTGTGATCATGTGATGTATCTGACCCCAGGAATGAGTCAATAAAGTTTCCCCTTCCTGGGACAATGAATTCACGGTGTTCTTATTTCAATTTCCGGGAGTGTAGATAATGACTCGCACCGCAAGCAGCCACGTGTGCTGGCTGGCTGAGAGAAAAAGAACATAGACGCTAACCTGCGAAAAATTTTAGCATTCCTTACCGACGTATACAACATGATAATTCCTTTCAAATTGAAACTCTGCGCACTAGAAAGCGTATAATATTGGACCACATTTCACATGTAAAACCGTTTATTGAGAGATAATCTGTTTTTTAACTTAGTCTTTGCCATCAAATTTTTCACTTCATGCTACTAGTACGCTTTGTCACACTTAGAAACTGTTAACATGCAACTATGTTTCAAAGTTAACTACCCAGTCAAGAACCTAGAGAACTTAGACAGTAATTACAAATGCATTGTTATAATGAACAGACGACACAGTGTTATTGTGTGTGTGTACATTCTTGCTTGTTAGTTGCACGATTACGTAACGACTCTAAGGCTCACATACTTAGAACATTTACCGCTACTGCTAATGAGATTTTAATGCAACATTTTGGTTTACTTGAAAATACATTCTGGAGTTACAGTACTTTCTGAGAGATACCAGATGACACAGTAGTTAATTTGACAGCTACACGATTATATCACGACGCTACTAATGAGTGACAATTTACATTGTGCTTTTGCGGTGTATCTGTTTTATATCTGCACAGTTTTTCTGAATTCTTCTGGAAAGTAAAACATGTTTTAGTAGTAACTTTTGTGGTATAGCTACAATGAGACAGCTTTTCCGTAGCAGAACAATACGTTACAGAACAGTACTTACTTCATCACGGCAATAAGTTTAATAACTACTATATCTATACACATAGCATTTCACTTTGGCTATTACGAGGTAATTACATTGACTTCTACAGAACTTCGCTTATGGACGACGATAATTACGACACTTGGCACTTTTTTTACCCTTAAGTAATGACAGAGATTATCTTACAACAAGACTCACAGTTTAGCGCTACAGTACACGTATTTTAGTGATTAATATTGTACTTAAAACATTTATTTTTAAAGGTTCCTGAATTACAAAGATACAAAGGTTTTCCGTGATACATTTCATTCCATTGCTGTAATCTGTGACACCTGAGGGTATAATTACATTAATCCTCAAGGGGGTACACGCTTACTTTGTGTACCATGTGTTTGGCAAGAACAAGGAGACCTAGCTAATACTGTATTTGCTTATATAACGTTACACATCGGTACCATATTTCTCTAACACAGAATTACAAAGCTATCTGATCATTTAACTGAGAGGGACAAACATTTTTTTTTACTAAATCAGTGACACATGTTTACGCAAGTACACAGTTGGATAACTTCACACTTATGAAATTGTATTTTGTCTGTACTTTGTGAAATGTTCATATTGTTTCGGAACCATTGTGATACTATGAGAGCTTTGCTAATTTATATTTATTGGAGCTTGCTTTGCCAATTTGGAATTTTTGTCATTACTGTTTGTGTTAATTGTTTTGTGGTGCTGCATTGCCTCGTTTCTTAGTTTATACATCTGAGCTCAGTAGATTTAAGTTAGCTTAAGATGGGGTAGGCTATAAGAGAATGAGTTGTGATGAATTGGAAGAAATGCATTGAGAAGTTATATGAAAAAGATTTGGGCTAAAATGAGTGGTGTACAATGAAGAACAATTATTTTGAAAGAGGCTATGACCAAACCAGTAGGGTTTAGGGACAACAGGTATAGATTGGACTTACTGGGAATAATG
Organism: Schistocerca serialis cubense; assembly: GCF_023864345.2. Taxonomy (NCBI): domain Eukaryota; kingdom Metazoa; phylum Arthropoda; class Insecta; order Orthoptera; family Acrididae; genus Schistocerca; species Schistocerca serialis. The sequence continues at coordinate 506,221,031 of NC_064640.1, forward strand.
ATGAACGAAGGGAGATCTCCAAGAAGTAAAGAAAGTTTTGTTTTCAAAATACTGCAGTAAAACAAACGCTGTCCTTTCCTTTTGTGTTATCCCGCTATGTGTTTGTGTACCCTTGTGTATTTGTGTTTTTCCTCTCTTTGTGTGTTTATCTGACAAGAGTTATGTTGTAGAATTTTTTTGTGTGTTTTAATTTTCTATGTATAGATGTTTAGACATTATTTATTCTGTTCTGTTTTAAAGCTCATATGTGAAATTAATGTTTCGAAAACTATTCTCATTATTTTATTTATTTATTTATGTCAATTCCTGTAACACTGATGTATCTGTTTATTTCTATTCATTTGTAAAATCTGTACTACTACAAATGTTATCTGTATTATTATGTTCTTTAATGATGTATTTTGTGCCTTTGTAATTGTATTCTTATGGTGTAAATTTATAATTGTATAGAAACCAGTTCTTCAAATTAAGTTTCATTTCACTGCACACGTTTTTGTTGGTCATAGTACACGCAGAATATGCGCGAAAAAAAAAAAAAAAAGGGACTGTTAGCACTTGCACGTGTGTTGATAATTCAGCAAGGGACTGGTTAACAGTATTACTGGTTCTAAGGACATACCAAAAAGTTTGTGAGTGCACAACTGGTGGTTTATGGACTTGGTATATTGTCTCCAAGACTCTTTAATGGTGACTGTGCACCCGCACTGTCGCAACAGATGGCTGCTGGCCATCTCTACAAGGACTACAGTGCGTCTACACCTTTGATGACTAACCAATACCATTATTTCTACAAGGACTGCAGTGAGTCTGCACCTCTGGTGGCCCACCAATACCATAATCTCTACCAGGACTACAGTGGGTCTACTCTGTAATGACCTACCTACCAATATTCCAAACTTCGACTGACTCTGCTGTGGGTTTGTTCTGTTGTGGCCCATTACCTGTCTGCATGTCAAGAGTCAGCACTGTCTTCCCGTTGGAAGGACAATACTACTACTTCAAGATTTCATGGAAATCCACTACTTCCGTGTGCAGTTTCTTTTACTGCTCAGACTTTGAGAAAAACACTGCAATTTTACTCTGATGAACGATCAGGACTGTCTTTATGGACAGTGAGAAAATCTTCGCTTTTGACCAACAATATATCAATAAGTGTGTGAATTTGATTTCTTTGTTATTGTAATTATGAAAAAATTTTTCCAAATCTGTATTGGCCACAGCCCAAAACAATTTGTAAAATTTTTTGTAGGGAGCATGGGGGCTATGGAAGTAGGCCGTTTAGGTTTCTATGTTGGTATCGCCACGTAGCGCTCTATATGAAAATCACTGACTGTGCTGTGTGAAGTCTGTGGCTGGTTGGCATTGTTGGAATAGTCTCTATTGTAGTGTTGGGCAGTTGGATGTGAACAGCGCATAGCGTTGTGCAGTTGGAGGTGAGCCTCCAGCAGTGGTGGATGTGGGGAGAGAGATGGCGGAGTTTTAAGAGCGGACGATCTGGACGTGTGTCCGCCAGAAAGAGTTAACTTGTAATACTGAATATCATGAACTGATTATATATGATGACTTTTGAACATTATTAAGGTAAATACATTTTTTGTTCTCTATCAAAATCTTTCATTTGCTAACTGTGCCTTCAGTAGTTAGTGCCTTCAGTAGTTAGTGCCTTCAGTAGTTAGTGCCTTCAGTAGTTAGTGCCTTCAGTAGTTAGTGCCTTCAGTAGTTAGTGCCTTCAGTAGTTAGTGCCTTCAGTAGTTAGTGCCTTCAGTAGTTAGTGCCTTCAGTAGTTAGTGCCTTCAGTAGTTAGTGCCTTCAGTAGTTAGTGCCTTCAGTAGTTAGTGCCTTCAGTAGTTAGTGCCTTCAGTAGTTAGTGCCTTCAGTAGTTAGTGCCTTCAGTAGTTAGTGCCTTCAGTAGTTAGTGCCTTCAGTAGTTAGTGCCTTCAGTAGTTAGTGCCTTCAGTAGTTAGTGCCTTCAGTAGTTAGTGCCTTCAGTAGTTAGTGCCTTCAGTAGTTAGTGCCTTCAGTAGTTAGTGCCTTCAGTAGTTAGTGCCTTCAGTAGTTAGTGCCTTCAGTAGTTAGTGCCTTCAGTAGTTAGTGCCTTCAGTAGTTAGTGCCTTCAGTAGTTAGTGCCTTCAGTAGTTAGTGCCTTCAGTAGTTAGTGCCTTCAGTAGTTAGTGCCTTCAGTAGTTAGTGCCTTCAGTAGTTAGTGCCTTCAGTAGTTAGTGCCTTCAGTAGTTAGTGCCTTCAGTAGTTAGTGCCTTCAGTAGTTAGTGCCTTCAGTAGTTAGTGCCTTCAGTAGTTAGTGCCTTCAGTAGTTAGTGCCTTCAGTAGTTAGTGCCTTCAGTAGTTAGTGCCTTCAGTAGTTAGTGCCTTCAGTAGTTAGTGCCTTCAGTAGTTAGTGCCTTCAGTAGTTAGTGCCTTCAGTAGTTAGTGCCTTCAGTAGTTAGTGCCTTCAGTAGTTAGTGCCTTCAGTAGTTAGTGCCTTCAGTAGTTAGTGCCTTCAGTAGTTAGTGCCTTCAGTAGTTAGTGCCTTCAGTAGTTAGTGCCTTCAGTAGTTAGTGCCTTCAGTAGTTAGTGCCTTCAGTAGTTAGTGCCTTCAGTAGTTAGTGCCTTCAGTAGTTAGTGCCTTCAGTAGTTAGTGCCTTCAGTAGTTAGTGCCTTCAGTAGTTAGTGCCTTCAGTAGTTAGTGCCTTCAGTAGTTAGTGCCTTCAGTAGTTAGTGCCTTCAGTAGTTAGTGCCTTCAGTAGTTAGTGCCTTCAGTAGTTAGTGCCTTCAGTAGTTAGTGCCTTCAGTAGTTAGTGCCTTCAGTAGTTAGTGCCTTCAGTAGTTAGTGCCTTCAGTAGTTAGTGCCTTCAGTAGTTAGTGCCTTCAGTAGTTAGTGCCTTCAGTAGTTAGTGCCTTCAGTAGTTAGTGCCTTCAGTAGTTAGTGCCTTCAGTAGTTAGTGCCTTCAGTAGTTAGTGCCTTCAGTAGTTAGTGCCTTCAGTAGTTAGTGCCTTCAGTAGTTAGTGCCTTCAGTAGTTAGTGCCTTCAGTAGTTAGTGCCTTCAGTAGTTAGTGCCTTCAGTAGTTAGTGCCTTCAGTAGTTAGTGCCTTCAGTAGTTAGTGCCTTCAGTAGTTAGTGCCTTCAGTAGTTAGTGCCTTCAGTAGTTAGTGCCTTCAGTAGTTAGAATCTTATTTAGCTGGCAGTATTGGCGCTCGCTGTACTGCAGTAGTTCGAGTAACGAAGATTTTTGTGAGGTAAGTGATTCATGAAAGTTGTAGATTATTGTTAGTCAGGGCCACTCTTTTGTAGGGATTGTTAAAAGTCAGATTGTGTTGCGCTAAAAATATAGTGTGTCAGTTTAGTGTTGATCAGAATAAGTAAAGAGAGAAATGTCGGAGTACGTTCAGTTCTGCTCAGCTGTTTGAAAATCAAACAACGTAAGGGGTTTACCAGCACAGTAATTCATTAATTTTTCTAAGGGGACGTTTCAAGATGTATAGGAAGAATGTAAAGGAAATGTAATTCCTTGACGAAGAAAATGACTTATACGGTGCTTGTTCGACCCATTCTTGAATATTGTTCATCTGTCAGATCCCTACCAGGTAGGACTGATAGAAGAGGTAGAGAAGATCCAACGAAGAGGGACGTGTTTCGGCACAGGATCTTTTAGCGAGAGCATTACGTAGATGCTCAACAAATTCGATTGGCAGACGTTACAAGAGAGGTGTTGTGCATCACAGAGAGATTTACTATTGAAATTTCGAGAGATAACTTTCCGGGAAGTGTCGTACAACATATTACTTCCCCCCATATACGTTTCGCGTAATGACAACAAGAAAATTTGAGAAATTAGGATCAATGCAGAGGTATACCGAAAATCATTCTTCCCAGCGCTATTCACGAATGGAACGCCGTAAGAGGGCTCAGTTAGTGGTACAAAAAGTACCCTCGCCATACAACATTAGGTTTCTTGCGGACTATGATGTATATGTAGAGTGTCACAGAGCGACAGTCAGCTGATTTTCGGGCATCAGTATAGCTCAACGCAAATGTACATAGTTGATGTCTGTTCCGAAAAATGACAGTGCAACAACGAGTTTTCCCGTTTCATGAGATCGTGTAATATTCACAGCGAACATAGCGCTTTAGATGTGTTGTAGCCTGTCAACCCAGTAACACCTCCAGGGTTCCCACATCCTCTTATGAGGGCGGTCAACACATAGCCCCAACACTTGCGATGCTACTTCCCTTACCGTGCTGCAAGTCTGTTCTTCTACTATTCTTGTTTTCCCCTCTGTCTTTCCACTGGATGGTCTTCTTGATGTCGATCATGCTTGGATTTGGTTTATCATTTAGGACACTTTTTTTCTCTTCTGTCGCTTTATACAACTTTGCATCCTTCCTACACCCAAACACAACATGGTAGCAATCCAGTCGTGGGGCAGGAGAGGGGTAGGGGTAGGTGGGTTACCAATTATATCAAGTACCTGCATGGTAGACGCTCCCTGACCATGCAAGGATCGCATTATTTGTGCCCGAGCTGGAAACTCCTCGCACATGCCAGGGAGTATGAGCTTCATATCCATATTTATGGGACTTTCAGATGTAACACTGGCCCGTTGTTGGGCTACATGCTATCGTGAAGGCAGGCATACTCTGGTCAGGGTCCTGGTCGATCACGTCTGACCACCAACAACTGTGCACTGAGGGCATCAAAGTCCCTTTAAATCTACGTCTGCCATCCACGAACAAGTAATAGACTCTGTAACATTCTGTGTCATCCCCCAACATTGGTTGGAGGCCAGTAGCAGCAGAATTAAGAAATTACCACCCCTGATACAGGATGTCAATTGCACCAGAACACAAATGGTAGCGTTTCGAGTAGTCCCGTGACGGGAAAGCGTGGAAAGCTGATGAATGGCGTTGCACTGCTTTCAGTGATTAATACCAATTCTGCAGTACCTTGGATAAGCTTATCACAGTGTATGACGGTGCCCTGAGGAGAGATCCCAGTCACCAAATGTTTTGCAGAGGCATAGGAACGCTACCATTGGCGACACAGTGTGGGAAGCTACCGGGTATGACCTCAGGTCACAGTAAGTATTGACTGAGGGATCTCTTATGGCACATTTGTACATTACAGACACTCTGCCTCCTCATGTGTTAACTTCGCAGATTGCACGTGTCTGTATGATCTGTCTGCGTGATGTCGAGAGCTCGTGTGGCCAACAAGATCCCTAGATCTGTCCCCGATAGAACATGCGTGGAACCAGCTCGGTGGTCAACTCGTCGTAGTGCCAGTATCTGTGATGTCAAGGATCAGTTATAACAGTTGTGGACAAACTTGCCTACTGAGAGCATACAACGATTTGAAGACATCCGAATCAATGAAGGCATCCAGACCAGAGGCCGTGCGACGTTATACTGATAAGTAGGTCCATACTGATAAGTTCTTTGTAAATTGATTCGATTCTGTAATCCCTGAAATAACGTCCTACACTCTTTGATCCCATGAAGTTTCATTTCGTTTCCTCCTCCCCTTCTGGATGCTTCACTTCTTCGTCAGGCAGTATATTTGGATGATTCTGGAAAATACGCCAGTGTGTGTAATTAACACTACTGCACTCCGTTGTCCTTCCGGAAGGCTTTTGACACTGTACCACGCAAGCGGCTCGTAGTGAAATTGCGTGCTTATGGAGTATCGTCTGTTACGTGACTGGATCTGTGATTTCCTGTCAGAGAGGTCACAATTCGTAGTAAATGACGGAAAGTCATCGACTAAAGCAGAAGTGATTTCTGGCGTTCCGCAAGGTAGTGTTATAGGCCCTTTGCTGTTCGTTATCTATATAAACGATTTGGGAGACAATCTGAGCAGCCGTCTTCGGTTGTTTGAAGATGACGCTGTCATTTATCGACTAATAAAGTCATCAGAAGATCAAAACAAACTGCAAAACGATTTAGAAGAAATATCGGAATGTTGCGAAAAGTGGCAGTTGACCTTAAATAACGAAAAGTGTGAGGTCATCCACATGAGTGCTAAAAGGAACTCAAACTTCAGTTACACGATAAATCAGTCTAATCTAAAAGCCGTACATTCAACTAAATACCTAGGTATTACAATTACGAACAACTTAAATTGGAAGGAACACACAGAAAATGTTGTGGGGAAGCCTAACCAAAGACAGCGTTTCATTGGCAGGACACTTAGAAAATGTAACAGACCTACTAAGAAGACTGCCTACGCTACGCTTGTCCGTCCTCTTTTAGAATACTGCTGCGCGGTGTGGGATCCTTACCAGATAGGTCTGACGGAGTACATCGAAAAAGTTCGAAGAAAGGCAGCACGTTTTGTATTATAGCGAAATGTGGGAGAGAGTGTCACAGAAATGATACAGGATTTGGGCTGGACATCATTAAAAGAAACGTGCTTTTCGTTGCGACGGAATCTTTTCACGAAATTCCAATCACCAAATTACATAGATAAAAGAAGGGAAATCAGAGCTCGTACGGAAAGATATAGGTGTTCATTCTTTCCGCGCGCTATACGAGATTGGAATAATAGAGAATTGTGAAGATGGTTCGATGAACTCTCTACCAGGCACCTAAATGTGATTTGCAGAGTATCCATGTAGATTTAGATGTTACACATTACACTTGCTTACATGATAAACTGTTATTGAAATGGTGGTCCCGGAGATGTTTTGGGTACGCAATGGAGACCATCATGTAACAGTATTAAAAAAAACTTTCCGTAAGGTAAGTGCATTACTGTCAGAAATAAATCGTTTCGGTAACATGTCACAAAACAAGATATTAATATTGATTGTAACAATAAGCCACGGACAGAAACTACTTTTAATTATCTACTTTCAATGTAGTGGAGAAAACGTAGCCATGTAGTTCAACAGAAAAACTGAAGCTAGAATTTCCAAATTCCAATGTTCCTCAAAGTCATCCACAAGTGTTACAAACCTTCCATGTATGAGGAAGGAAAATTAAATGTTTCGTAAAAATGAAATCTCATATGAAGTTTATAATATTCCCAGTACCATACAAAACAATTTGTAACTTAACGGCCTTTGTTACATTGCTAAGGAATTTTCTTTTCCAAAAAAAAAAGGCCATTCAAGAAATAATTTTCTTAAGCCTCCCACGAACCATGGACCTAGCTGAACTGGGATAGCTTGCATACCTCAACTATACAGATAGCCGCAGTGTACATCGGAGGGGTACATATAGAGAGGCCTGACTAAGATATGGTTCCTGAAGATGATCAGTAGCATGTTCAGATGTTGCAAGGGCAGCCGTCAGAATGATTGACTGATAGGGCCTTGTCACATTAGGTAGCATGGTCTTGCTATGTTAGCACAGCGAATTAGTAAAAGCCAGGCGAAAACGACAGTTGTTCTAGTTCTTGAGGACATTGAAGATAAGCTGCTCTTCTGCTTGGTATAATAATAAAGGCATCATCTAGCGCAAAATATTCTGGAGGAAAAATATCCCTCCATTAGAATCTCCAGGCGGGACTACTCAGAATGAAATTGCAGTCAGGTGAAACAAAACAGGTTTTCTTCGAATCTTAGTGTGAAATGTCAGAGAATTTTAAAATAGGAATGGATGGGGTGGAATTTTAAATATCGGGAATTAGTGAAAGGCACTGCAAGGATCAACACGACTTCTGGTAATGTGAATACAGGATTATCAACACAAAGTTAGAAAAGGGTAATGATGGAATAGCTTTAATAATGAATAATAAAACAGGAAGCCCGGTAAGCTATTGTTTTCAGCACAGTGAATTCCAAGAGTGGTACAAAGGCCAATATCTACTGCAGCAGTAAAAATTTAAATGCCTCTTTGTTCCACAGATTGCGAAGAAACAGACTGAACAACGTATGAGGAGATAAAATAAACGATTCAGATACTTAATGGAGACGAAAATTTAATTCGATGAGGGACTGTTTTTCAGTAGGAAGAAAACAATGACAGGGGAAAATATTAGAACATCTACTGAGAAAATGAATTAAAGGCGAAGTAGCCTGGTAGAATTTTGCACAGAGCACAATTCAATCATTACTAACACTTGGTATAAAAATCATGAGAGAAGGTTTTATATGTGAAAAATCCTAGAGATACCGGAAGGTTTCAGATACATCACATGTGCTGATGTTATACTGGTAATCCGAAACTGGATTGCGAACTAAAACTCATTAACAGGGGCAGATGTAGATTCTGACCATAATATACTAGTTACGTACCGCAGATTAAAGCTAAAGTAATTTTAGATATAAAGGAAATTAAAGACATGTGATCTGGAAAAACTGAAAGAACCACTGGTTGTTGAGAGTTTCAACGGGAGCATAAGGCAACGCTTGATTAAAACAGGAGAGTTAGAAAACTGCTACGGAAGCAAAGGGAACTTCACAGCAAACATAAACATAGCCAAAGCCTTGCGGAAAACCAAAAATTACACGAAGCGAAATGTAGTGTGAGGAGGGCTATGTGAGAGGCGTTCACCGAATTCGAAAGTAAAGTTCTATGTACTGACTTGGCAGAAAATCCCAAGAAATTTTGGACTTACGTCAAAGCGGTAGGTGGATCAAAAAAAATGACCAGACACTGTGACCAAAATGGAACTGAAACAGAGGATAACAGACTAAAGGCCGAAATACTAAATGACTTTTTCCAAAGCTGTTTCACAGAGGAAGACTGCACTGTAGTTCCCTCTGTAAATTGTCGCACGGATGACAAAAATGTAGATATCGAAATAGATGACAGAAGATATAAAAACAATTAAAATCACCCAAAAGAGGAAAAGCCGCTGGACCTGATGGGATACCAGTTCGATTTTACACAGAGTACGCGAAGGAACTTGCCCCCCTTCTTGTAGCAGTGTACCGTAAGTCTCTAGAAGAGCGTAGCGTCCCAAAAGATTGGAAAAGGGCACAGGTCATCCCCGTTTTCAAGAAGGGACGTCGAACAGATGTGCAGAACTATAGATCTATATCTTTAACGTCGATCAGTTGCAGAATTTTGGAACACGTATTATGTTCGAGTATAATGACTTTTCTGGAGACTAGAAATCTACTCTGTAGGAATCAGCATGGGTTTCGAAAAAGACGATCGTGTGAAACCCACTTCGCGCTATTCATCCACGAGACTCAGAGGGCCATAGAGACGAGTTCCCAGGTAGATGCTGTGTTTCTTGACTTCCGCAAGGCGTTTGATACCGTTCCCCACAAGCGTTTAATGAACAAAGTAAGAGCATATGGACTATCAGACTAATTGTGTAATTGTATTGAAGAGTTCCTAGATAACAGAAAGCAGCATGTCATTCTCAATGGAGAGAAGTCTTCCGAAGTAAGACTTATTTCAGGTGTGCCGCAGGGGAGTGTCGAAGGACCATTGCTATTCACAATATATATAAATTACCTTGTGGATAACATCGGAAGTTCACTGAGACTTTTTGTGGATGATGCTGTAGTATATCGAGTGGTTGTAACAATGGAAAATTGTACTGGAATGCAGGAGGATCTGCAACGAATTGACGCATGGTGCAGTAACTGGCAATTGAATCTCAATGTAGACAAGTGTAATGTGCTGCGAATACGTAGAAAGAAAGATCCTGTATCATTTAGCTACAATATAGCTGGTCAGCAACTGGAAGCAGTTAATTACATAAATTATCTGGGAGTAGGCATTAGGAGGGATTTAAAATGGAATTACCATATAAAATTAATCTTCGGTAAAGTAAATGCCAGACAGATTCATTGGAAGAATCCTAAGGAAATGCAGCCCGAAAACAAAAGAAGTAGTTTACAGTATACTTGTTCGCCCACTGCTTGAATACTGTTCACTGGTGTGGGATCCGTACTAGATAGGGTTGATGGAAGAGATAGAGAAGATCCAACGGAGAGTAGTGCGCTTCGTTACAGGATCATTTAGTAATCGCAAAAGCGTTACGAAGATGATAGATAAACTCCAGTGGAAGACTCTGCAAGAGAGACGCTCAGTAGCTCGGAACGGGCATCTGTTGAAGTTTCGAGAACATACCTTCACCGAGGAGTCAAGCGGTATATTGCTCCCTCCTACGTATATCTCGCGAAGAGACCATGAGGATAAAATCAGAGAGATTAGAGCCCACACAGAGGCATACCGACAATCCTTTTTCCACGAACAATACGAGACTAGAATAGAAGGGAGAACCGATATAGGTACTCAAGGTACCCTCCGCCACACACCGTCAGGTGGCTTGCGGAGTATGGATGTAGATGTAGATGAGGAATACCATACAATATGAATGGATAACTTTGAGAGAGTAAGTGATGAAGGCTGCAGAGGATCAAATAAGTTAAACGAAAAGCCCTAGTAGAAGGCCATGGGTAACGCAAGTTCCAGAATTTCACATATGAGGAAATATAAAAATGCAGTAAATGCGGCCAAAAGCCAAAACAAACGACCAAAATAAAATAGACAGGAAGTTCAAAATGTTTGCTAGAGGAGGAATGCAGAAGTATAGAGTCTTGCATAATTATTGGAAACATTGATACTACCTAAATGAAAATTAAAAAGAACGTTGAAGAAAAGAAGCACTTACATGGATATTAAGAACAGAGAAGGCAAACCAGTTCAAAGCAAAAAAAGCGAATGCTGAAATCTGGAAGATTATATAGCGGGTCGATACAAGGAAAACGAGCTTGAAGAAAATGTTATGAAAAGAAAAGGATTAGTAGATGAAGATGAGAGATATGATTCTGTGAGAAAAATCTGACAGTCCACTGAAAGACAGCTATTGATATCCTAGGGAGAGCCAAACATGAAAACCTAATTGAGCTAATGTATAAGGCATATCAGACTAGTGAAATATCCTTACACTGCAAGAAGAATTTAATAATTCCAGCTCTTAAGAAACCAGATGCTGACAAGCGTGAATATTACCAGACAATCAGTTTAATGAGTCATGGCAGGAAAATACTGACATGAATTATATAGCCAGCAGAAACAATGGATAAACTGGAAGAAACCGACCACCAGAGAAGTAGACCATAGCGGGTTCTGGCGCAATCGAGATCATCTAACGTCAAGATCAACTCCTTACGTTGGGGGTCAATGTTGTCCACTCAGACAGTTGTGAGACTTATCTTCAAGGTCATGGGTGAATGTCGTCTTTGATCAATGTCGTCCGTGAGACAAAGGGTCCATTGTTATCTATGTGTCAGACACTTGGCCTTATTATCTTGAGCTACAGTCTGGAACCGCGCGACCGCTATGGCCGCAGGTTTGACTCCTGCGTCGGGCATGGATGTGTGTGATGTTCTTAGGTTAGTTAAGTTTAAGTCTTTCTAAGTTCTAGGGGACTGATGGCCTCAGAAGTTAAGTCCCATAGTGCTCAGAGCCATTTGAAACTTATTATATTGAAGATGCTGGAGTAGATGAGATGTATCATGTTACTAAGTCCCTTTTTTCCCGCACTTTTCACCTTTCTTCCTCCTTCAGAGGTGCCCTTCAGGCTGTCCACCAGACATGAGACCGTAACAACAACAACAAGCTTGTGGAAGACATAACGCAGAAAACAAATTTGTTAGCTTGTCTGACCCGTTTCCACTCCGATGTCAGTGTCTGCACCAGGCCACTGATTGGCATACGCAGTGATGGTTCCCGATAGCGACTCAGATGGATGCCATACGGCTTACATCAGGACTGTCCTACCTCTTTCTGTAGATGCTCACGACAGTAGCCCGCGAACATTCGACCAGCTTCGTCTTTTTCGAGATACTTGTTCACAGGCTCTGTTTAGTAATAATCTGCCCCTTGTCAAAGTCGCTTATCTCAATGGCTTTCCCAATTTGCAGCTCCGTTTACATACTAGTTTTGTTACCGATTCACGTGCCTGCAACGTACCAAGCGGCATTCAGCATCGCGGTGGGCAGTGGTCTAATGTTTTGGCATATCAGTGTATACGACGAACAAATAGCGAAGAGTAAACAGCGATACACGACTATTCTGCAGAATTGAAGAAAGTTTAACGGTGAGGTAAGGGAACTGGACTGTGTTTGTCAGAAAGTGTCCCTTCTATAAAGCGATTTTCTTTTTAAATACATCCCCACAAACCATATAAAAGTTGTTTCTAACCTTGCAATATCCTACTGTGGACAGTATACAGCCAAGTCCGCTTAAAACGCGAGGTCTGCAATCCATTCCGGATGTTCTGAGTTTCGTACCTGCACTCCTTTTTCCCTAATAAAAAAAATAGAGAGTTTTAAATCGAAATATCGTTCCAGGCATGTCCTTTTACTGAACGAACGTACTTTGCAGTAATATACAAGATCTCCATACCATTTAGTCACACAACCAACCTCTTCGTGTGCTGCATGTCTGCAAATTAGCACATAGAGCTTTTGATGTACAGGACAGTGAACCCCGTCTACTGATCGTTGTAATCATTTTGCACTCTCTATAATTTCAATAGATTTTTCAGTGCGCGGCTTCTGAAAACTTCTTGTTTTAAGACAGCATGTATCAATAAGAAGTTGAATTTCGCACTGCTGAAATCTCTGACCAGCTGAATGACAAATTCCCAGATATTCCATGGTTCTGGCGACCACAGTCATAAAACGGGGCTCCCATCTTTGCTCTGTGCTGTCGCCTAGACGAAATTTGAGAAACAGGATATATGTATCTCTGGACGGTAATGGAGCCACACGATTTTACGATCGTAGAAGATTTCGCGATGGTAGACACAAGAACTTAAAATGATCCTGCATCGAATTAAACTGTAACTCTGGCTGTTCAGAATTCACTCTGAATACTTGGTTTCTGTCCACACTTAGAACAATTCCGTCGAGTGCCAGTCGGACTTATGCTCACTCGAGTAGAGCTAATCAGGACTTAGAATAATTATTTTACTGGAAAGTGCTGTATGTTGACCTGAGTCACTTTAGATCCTATTAGCTACAGCTGTTAGGTTCTCACCAGTCTGCTATTTACTATGTGCAAGTAATGAATAAACAGTGAACATTTTCTTTAACTTCAAAGCCAATCTTGGGGGACGTTACTTACATACAGCACCTATTACCTAAACCAACAAACGTTCCGTTTTGTTACGTGTATCAGTGATAAATACTTAAAAATTTTTATTGAGAAAGCGACCGATGCGACGACAAATCCTATGACACAGAGAGGAGCCAAAGACTTTAACCAGTCGTCAAATGCAATATTTTTATTACCTTACTGCAGCTACTTTCTACTAGTCGTTCAATTCCAAGACAATAGAAATTCTTTCGTTGGTCACGGAGCCATTCACGAACCGCTGTGTGAAAGTCCTCATCGTAGCAAAAATCGTTCCCCCAGATGTCCTCCTAGCTTGCCGAAATAATGAAAACCACATGTTGCAATATCCGGACTTTCCGATCAGCATCCCCCACATCTGTGATCCTTGGTGAAATTTTTGACACCATTTAACTACAGCTGGAAGCGACATTGCATTTGCTCCACATTTCGCCAATGTGTCGCCGTGAATCCGTGTACAATTTTGATGCTTTGCCTACAAGAACCATACTGATCCGAGTTGGTTCAAATGGCTCTGAGCACTATGGGACTTAACTACTGAGGTTATCAGTTCCCTAGAACTTAGAACTACTTAAACGTAACTAACCTAAGGACATCACACACATCCATGCTCGAAGCAGGATTCGAACCTGCGACCGTAGCGGTCGCGCGGTTCCAGACTAGCGCCTAGAACCGCTTGGCCACCACGGCCGGCCTGATACGTGTATTTCAACTTTGGAGTAAGTTCCCAGTTGCCACACCATTTAATCCCCACACTGTGATGCCCTTGTTATCCGCACCACAACGGATCTGAGTTTAGAAGACGTCATGCGTAACATACTTGCTGAAGACCCTACGTAAAACATGGACCGCCCTCACTTCATCGTCTGTCAAAAAACAGACTGTAGGTCAGCTGGTAAGCGGCTCACATCTTGATATAAAATATGTGCTGTTAAAATACGGTGTAAAGGTATGAGTACCTCACAATCACTGCATATAGGAGCGTCTTCGCACCACGGATGGAATCCACGCGTCATAAGACAACATCCTATCTTCTCGCGCTTCACGGCCGGGTCATCTGTTTCACCGACCATATCTTGTTGCTTCTCAACAATGGCCATTCTCCCTGACGCGCGATCTTGTGTCTCAACAGCAAGGTGATTGCGTATACGGAGAGATCAAACTGCGCAATTGTATTTGCCACATAAGCATCCTCAGCCGACTCATTTTTCTCAATTCCGATGTGCCCTTGTACCCAGTAGAACGTCACATCTTTCCTCTGTCTCTGCACAGGGACCAGACTAGAGTCATGCACGTTGCTGGTTTCAGCCCGCCCAGCCCGTGCTTCGCCACCTGTCCCATGGGTTATTTAGCGTATGTGATTTTCAAGTACAAATGGTTTTATGTTTAAATACATACAGACAGATAAAGATAAAATCAACATGCATTATAACACATAAATAATGTCTCGTCTTATGGACATTCAGTTAAGGATAAAGTAGGGATACACAGGTTGTTACAATAAGGTATCTTGTCATAGATAAGATAAAATTATCATATAGAAATTGTTGCTATAAAGTCATTCAGCAATCTCATATGGAATCTATAGAGTCTCTTTAAAGTTATATGTCTAGGTTTTCCATCCACTCGACGGCTGCAGGGGAGGCTGCATAAAGTTCTCGAATGGATCCTTTAAACGCACGTTTAGGGCATTCCTGAATGATGTGCTGGATCGTTTGCTCTGGATGTCCACAATCGCACTGTGGTGAATCTCGTATGCCCCATCTACAGAGCATCTCGCCTCTTCTGCCATGACCAGTTCTGAGTCTATTGAGTATAACCCAAGTTCTTCTTGACAGGTCTGTACCAGGTAGATTTCCACCAGGTGATATTTCATTGCAGTTCTTGGATATTCCGGTCGGAGACCATTTTTCCATAAATCCATAGCATCGTAAGACATAGCCATAAGGTTTTGAGCTGTTCTCCATGGTGGTCTTCTAGATCTTAGTCGGGAAAGATTTGGGGCAATGTCCTGATGGATTGGAAGGTTGGTATTGGAGGAGATTTTACGCCATTCATTAACTAAGGCGGTTTGCCCCCTAAGATGTGGTGGAGCTATGCTGCAGAGAACAGGCAGCCAAGGTAGTGGGGTGGATTTAATGGTCCCAGTTATGGTTCTCATGGTATTGTTTAGTTGAGTATCCACTTTAGACGTGTGGCTGCTGTTAAGCCAAACAGGGCTGCAATATTCCGCAACAGAGTATACCAGCGCTACAGAGGAAATCTTCAGAGTATGTACATCAGCTCTCTAGCTAGTATTGGCGAGCTTTTGAATAATATTTCTTTTAAGTATCTTAGCAGCAGTATCTATTAGGTGTGGTTTAAATGTAAGTGATGTATCCAATTTAATACCAAGATATTTTGGGTTTGGGTTATGCTTGGGGTGGGTCGGCCCATCGGCCTGCGAGCTGGGCGCAGACCGTCGGACCAGAGCCAGACAAATGACGGGACAGCTCGCCAACGTGTCGACTTTCCACCCGCTGTGCCGTGTGCTCTGCTCACGGTACTGCTGCAGCCGTCTGCCTACGTCTTGCGTCTGTTTGTGACGTCTTAAGATATACGGGGGGAGAATGATACATTTACATTTTGTGCTATGTGATTACCGTAAACGTATGTTTGATTTGCGCTCCTTGAAAACTAAGACACATAATTACAAGAATCAATCCACAGTAAATTTATTCTGCAATTGTTACTAGGGTCACAATCACTGTCGTAACATGTATATATACTGTAACAGACTGAAACGAAATAAAAGTTAGGATTATACAGGGTGTTTCAAAAATGACCGGTACATTTGAAACGGCAATAAAAACTAAACGAGCAGCGATAGAAATACACCGTTTGTTGCAATATGCTTGGGACAACAGTACATTTTCAGGCAGACAAACTTTCGAAATTACAGTAGTTACAATTTTCAACAGATGGCGCTGCGGTCTGGGAAACTATAGTACGATATTTTCCACATATCCACCATGCGTAGCAATAATATGGCGTAGTCTCTGAATGAAATTACCCGAAACTTTTGACAACGTGTCTGGCGGAATGGCTTCACATGCAGATGAGATGTACTGCTTCAGCTGTTCAATTGTTTCTGGATTCTGGCGGTACACCTGGTCTTTCAAGTGTCCCCACAGAAAGAAGTCACAGGGGTTCATGTCTGGCGAATAGGGAGGCCAATCCACGCCGGCTCCTGTTGTTTTGGATAGCCCAAAGCAATCACACGATCATCGAAATATTCATTCAGGAAATTAAAGACGTCGGCCGTGCGATGTGGCCGGGCACCATCTTGCATAAACCACGAGGTGTTCGCAGTGTCGTCTAAGGCAGTTTGTACCGCCACAAATTCACGAAGAATGTCCAGATAGCGTGATGCAGTAATCGTTTCGGATCTGAACAATGGGCCAATGATTCCTTTGGAAGAAATGGCGGCCCAGACCAGTACTTTTTGAGGATGCAGGGACGATGGGACTGCTCATAAAATTAATACATAAAATGCTGTAATGTAAGTAGTATGTCAATGAAATGGACGACCAATACTGATATTCAGTGCTGTAATAAAAACTGAAAATTTAGAACTTGATTTTAACTTTCAGCTGGTCGGATTCTTTTCTCTGAAACAAGGGATACGGTTTATATGCAGATCTGTAGACAAATAAAACCACACTATCTGGATTGCAGTTTTATTGAAATTGAATTGCAGGAAGTTTTTTTTTTTTGTGGTTTTAGGGCGCACAACTTCAATGGTCATTAGCGCCCTGACTACTCTAAGAATGCACCGCGAGGCACAAGTTGACCACAACAACTAAAAGGGAAAACACGATAAAAGACAGACTGACAGGCATAGGATTAAAAACAGCATCATCAAATGTCCTTAGCGACGTTTGTCAAATTGATAAAAAGAAGAACACGAGCAGCTGCTCGTGGGTCATCCGCTAAAATGGCATCGAAAGTATTTGGCAGGTTAAGATCGATGCGCAGTGTGTTAAGATCTGGACAGGACATTAAAATGTGTCTAACCGTCAGCAAGTGCCCACATGGGCAGAACGGCGCCGGCGCAGCCGTCAGCAGATGGCGATGGCTGAACCGGCAGTGTCCAATTCTTAACCAGGCTAAAACGACCTCCTCCCGCCGAGAAGGGCGTGAGGAGGACGTCCAAGCCACGGGAAGAGGTTTTAAGGCCCGAAGCTTGTTGTCAGTAAGTGCAGCCCAATCGGCATGCCACAGAGATAAGATGCGCCGACAAATCACCCTGCTAAAATCGGACGAAGGGACGCAACAAAAAGCTGTCCGAGGCTGGAGGACCGCAGCCTTGGCCGCGGCATCTGCAGCTTCGTTCCCAGGGATACTGACATGGCCAGGAACCCACATAAAGCTAACTGGAGAACCGACGTCCACCAGCTGCTGAAGAGAGCGTTGGATCCGGTGTACGAAAGGGTGAACCGGGTACGGATCACTGAGGCTCTGGATGGCGCTCAGGGAATCTGAGCAGATGACATAAGCAGAATGTCGGTGGCGGAAGATGTAAAGAACAGCCTGGTAGAGGGCAAAGAGCTCAGCTGTGAAGACAGAACAATGGCCATGGAGCCGGTATTTGAAACTTTGTGCCTCGACAATAAAGGAACACCCGACCCTGTCATTGGTCTTAGAGCCATCTGTATAAATGAAAGTCATGTCGATGAACTTCGAACGAAGTTCCAAAAAACGGGAGTGGTAGACCGAACCGGGGGTGACCTCTTTTGGGAGCGAGCTGAGGTCAAGGTGAACGCGGACCTGAGCCTGGAGCCAAGGTGGCGTGCGGCTCTCGCCCACTCGAAAGGTTGCAGGGAGTGAAAAATTAAGGTGTTGAAGAAGTCGACGAAAGCGAACTCCAGGGGGTAGCAGGGCAGAGACATACAACCCGTATTGACGGTCAAGAGAGTCGTCAAAAAAGGAACGATAAGACGGATGGTCGGGCATTGACAGTAGCCGACAGGCATACCGACAAAGCAGCATATCGCGCCGGTAGGTGAGTGGCAATTCGCCAGCGTCAGCATGAAGACTCTCTACGGGACTGGTATAAAATGCTCCGATCGCAAGTCGTAAACCCCGATGTTGTATGGAGTTGAGGCGGCGTAAGATGGATGGCCGTGCAGAGGAGTATACGAAGCTCCCATAATCCAGCTTGGAGCGGACGATCGACCGATATAGACGAAGTAGGACGGTTCGATCCGCTCCCCACGACAGACCACTGAGAACACGGAGGACATTTAAAGAACGGGTACAACGGGCGGCCAAATATGACATGTGGAGACCAGCTAAGTTTCCTGTCAAATGTAAGGCCTAAAAATTTGGTTGTCTCCACGATTGGGAGAGCAACGGGACCGAGCCGTAAGGACGGTGGGAGAAACTCTTTGTAGCGCCAGAAGTTAATACAGACCGTCTTCTCGGCAGAAAAACGGAAGCCATTGGCGACACTCCAGGAGTAAAGACGGTCAAGAGAACGCTGAAGACAGCGCTCCAGGACACGTGTACACTGCGCGCTGCAATAGATGGTAAAATCGTCCACGAAAAGGGAGCCTGATACATCAGCTGGGAGGCAATCCATTATTGGATTGATCGCGATGGCGAAGAGAGCGACGCTCAAGACTGAGCCCTGTGGCACCCCATTCTCCTGGCGAAAGGTGTCGGACAGGACAGAACCCACACGTACCCTGAACTGTCGATCCATTAAAAAGGAACGAATAAAAAGAGGGAGGCGACCGCGAAGGCCCCATGTATGCATGGTGCGGAGAATGCCCGCCTTCCAACAGGTGTCGTAAGCCTTCTCCAAATCAAAGAACACAGCCGCGGTCGGGCGCTTCCGCAAGAAGTTATTCATAATGAAGGTCGACAAGGTAACCAGATGGTCAACAGCAGAGCGGCGCCTACGAAATCCACATTGTACATTGGTAAGTAGGCGTCGAGACTCGAGCAGCCAAACCAATCGAGAGTTAACCATTCGCTCCATCACTTTACAGACACAGCTGGTAAGCGAGATAGGTCGATAACTGGAAGGAAAGTGCTTGTCCTTCCCCGGCTTAGGAATCGGGACAACAATAGACTCGCGCCAGCATGCGGGAACATGTCCCTCAATCCAGATGCGATTGTATGTACGAAGAAGAAAACCTTTACCCGCAGGAGAAAGGTTCTTCAGCATCTGAATATGAATAGAATCTGGCCCTGGAGCAGAGGACCGTGATCGGCCAAGTGCGTTTTCGAGTTCCCGCATGGTGAATGGGGCATTATAACTTTCACAATTCGAGGAGCGGAAGTTAGGTGGCCTAGCCTCCTCTGCCTGTTTGCGGGGGAGGAAGGCAGGGTGGTAATGAGCGGAGCTCGAAACCTCTGCGAAGAAGCGGCAGAAGGCATTGGAGACAGCCTCAGGGGCTACAAGGACGTCATTCGCGACCTTCAAGCCAGAAACTGGTGAGTGGACCTTAGTGCCAGATAGCCGGCGCAGGCTACCCCAAACAACAGAAGAAGGAGTAGTAAAACTGTTGAAGGTGCCTGTGAAAGCAGCCCAGCTGGCTTTCTTGCTTTCTTTGATAATACGACGACACTGAGCACGTAATCGTTTATAATTGATACAATTCGCCACTGTAGGGTGACGTTTAAATGTGCGTAAAGCACGTCGACGAGCACGTAAAGCGTCTCTACATGCCGCGGTCCACCAGGGGACCGGTACGCGACGTGGAGAAGAAGGAGGGTGAGGGATGGAATATTCAGCAGCAGCGAGAATGACTTCCGTGAGGTGTGCGACCTGACGATCGCAGCTTGTAAAGGTTTGATCCTGAAAGGTCGCCCTGGAAGAGAAGAGCCCCAGTCTGCCTTGGAGATGGTCCAATTAGAGAAGCACGGAGAGGGGGTATGCTGCAGGAGATGGATAACACACGGGAAGTGGTCGCTCGAATATGTATCAGAAAGCGCATACCACTCAAACCGGCGTGCAAGTTGGGGAGTACATATAGAGAGGTCTAAATGGGAATAGGTGTGAGATGTGTCCGAAAGAAAAGTAGGGGCGCCAGTATTGAGGCAGACAAGATCGAGCTGGTTGAAAAGGTCTGCTAACAAGGAGCCCCTCGGGCAGGATGCTGGAGAGCCCCAAAGGGGATGGTGGGCATTGAAGTCTCCAGTTAACAAAAATGGTGCAGGTAGCTGAGCAATAAGTTGCATCACGTCTGCCCTGGTAACGGCAGATGACGATGGAGTGTAAACGGTACAAAATGAAAACGTAAAAGTGGGGAGAGTAATGCGGATGGCAACTGCCTGCAGGCCGGTGTGCAACGTGATGGGATCGTAGTAAATATCATCCCGGACCAGCAACATAACCCCTCCATGAGCTGGGATACCTACCACAGGGGGTAGGTCAAAACGCACAGAGGTGTAGTGTGCCAAGGCAATTTGATCGCATGGGCGTAGCTTCGTTTCCTGGAGGGCTACGACGAGCGGACGGTGCAAGCGGAGCAGCAACTTCAAGTCCTCTCGGTTGGAGCGAATGCTGCGAATATTCCAGTGAATAAGTGCCATTGTAAGAAAAGGAAGATGAGAGAAGTGGTCACCTCGAAGGCCGCTTAGGGCCTGGCTTCGAGCGAGCACTGCCGCCGCTATCAGTAGGCGGACAGTCATCGTCCATGTGGTCTATAGGGTCATCGGCCATCTCGGGAGGATGGCCGGGAGGGGGAGCTTCCTCCGCCAGTGAACGGCCAGATGTACGGCTACCAGCGGTGCGGCCAGGCGAAACAGATGACGGCCTGGGGCGGCAACCGCTGGGTGGCGCAGGAGAAGGAATGCGCCGTGGCGGAGAAGGAGAACTGTGCTTCCTATGCGCCTTTTTGGAAGGACGTGTAGTGGAAGTACCGGTCAAAGGCTGGGAGGTCGAGGTACGGAGGAAGTCTGCACGGGATGGTTCCTTCTTGAAGGCCCGTGCATCTGACTTCGATGTCTTCGTCTTAGCAGAAGCTGAGGAAGGTGCTCGTGTCTGTGGGGTGATGGGAGGAAGAGGAGACGTCGACCGCGCGATCTTAGCACTGGCCGAACGGACGACCGTGGTGCTGAAGGTCAGATCGCATGTCTGGGTTGCTACCTCCCGGGTAGTCCGAGGAGAGGCGAGGACAGTACTGTATTTCCCCGCTGGGAGCAGCGTGGGCTTCCTACTAGCCAATAGCTTGCGAGCAACCGAGGTGGACACTTTCTCTTTGACCCGAATTTCTTGGATACAGCGTTCTTCCTTATAAACAGGACAGTCGCGGGAGGATGCGGCATGGTCACCCTGACAGTTCACACAACGAGGAGACGGAGGTGGACAGTCACCCTCATGGGCATCCCTGCCACAAGTGACACATTTAGCCGCATTGGAACAAGACTGTCTAGTGTGATTGAAACGCTGACACTGGTAGCAGCGCGTAGGTGTCGGGACATAGGGGCGAACAGAAATAATCTCGTAGCCCGCCTTGATGCGCGATGGCAGCTTAACACTATCGAAGGTCAAGAAAATTGTCCGGGTCGGTACAAGGTCATTGTTGACCTTTTTCATGACCCTATGGACAGCCGTCACGCCCTGCTCAGCGAGGAATGATTGAAGCTCCTCATCAGTCAATCCGTCGAGGGAGCTAGTATAGACTACACCACGAGACGAGTTCAAAGTTCGGTGGGCCTCCACCCGGACAGGGAACGTGTACAGGAGGGTGGCCCGAAGCAGTTTTTGTGCCTGAAAGGCACTCTCAGTTTCTAGTAATAAGGTGCCGTTTCGCAACCTGGTACAAGATTTGACAGATCCGGCTATGGCATCTACGCCCTTCTGAATAACGAAAGGGTTGACAGAGGAAAAATCCTTTCCGTCCTCAGATCGAGAAACTACGAGGAACTGTGGGGCAGGCGGTAGTACTTTTGTCACTGTTGGCTGGTCACGTTTCCGTTTTTTGAGTCGAAGTCGAAAGAGATGGAGTAGAATCCATTGCGGAGGAATCCCCCATGATTGCCAGCGTCTCCGATGGCGCGCTCCTTCCTTGTGGGGACCCTCTCAGAGGGCACTCCCGCCATAGGTGAATGCTTACACCTCAGGCCACCTCCCGAGAAACAGACGGAGGGACCAATCGGCATGGTCAGAAGGTATCAGCTCAGGCAATCACCCCTCCCCGGGCCTGGCCTTTACCAGGGGGTACGCGCGTGCCTTACATGTCTACCCAGGGCGGGGAATTACGCGTTACCCCGTCAACGGCTACGCGTGCGAACGCGTGGGTCGGCCTTCAGGCACGTACAGGGAGGAAGGAAGAAGAGGAAAAAGAAGAGAGAGAGGGAGAAAGAGGACAGACTGTCTCAAACGCAGAGGCGGAGACCAGAGAAGGCAAGGAGAAGAAGGTAATGAGAAGGCAAGGAGAAGAAGGTAATGAGAAGGTAATGAGAAGGCAAGGAGAAAAAGGCAAGGAAAAAAGGCAATGAGAAGGCAAGGAGAAAAAGGCAATGAGAAGGCAAGGAGAAAAAGGCAATGAGAAGGCAAGGAGAAGTCAAGGGAAAGAGTAAGGAAGACAGTGAGGTCGAGAAGAGCAAGGAAAGGAACCAACAAAAGGAAGGAAGAAACGAGAAGTGAAAAACCAAAAAGACCACGATTATAGGTCGTGGAACAGTCCGTCTCCGGACGCAGGCGCTAACTACCCCCGTGAGGGGGATGGACTCCTTTTAGTCGCCTCTTACGACAGGCAGGAATACCGCGGGCCTATTCTAATCCCCGGACCCGCAGGGGAAATTGCAGGAAGTAATATGCTCACACACCAATTCCGGCCGGAGTGGCCGTGCGGTTCTAGGCGCTACAGTCTGGAGCCGAGCGACCGCTACGGTCGCAGGTTCGAATCCTGCCTCGGGCATGGATGTGTGTGATGTCCTTAGGTTAGTTAGGTTTAATTAGTTCTAAGTTCTAAGTTCTAGGCGACTGATGACCTCAGAAGCTAAGTCGCATAGTGCTCAGAGCCATTTGAACACACCAATTTATGAACAGCAGTTTGCTGCACTATAAAATAAATATCAGCGTTCGCTGAGTGGAGCCGCCTGGCTGTCAATCACTCTTTTCCTATAATCAAAGAAAACGAATAAAACATAAGGCACCACAAAATTTTGGGAGAAACAAGAACTGCACCATCTAAACAAAGCACTCTTGGAAATTACGCAGTTTCTACATACTAAACCGTACGAAATAGAAGCTATGCAGAATCAGCACGTCATTAACGTTTCGTGAACTGGTCAGTGGTTTTTTTTTTTTTTCTCGTTTACAATGAGCCACGCTCGGCTAAAATCTCTTTTTGCAGACGCACATGTTGCGGATATTATTAACATAGATCGAGCTAAACTGAAACCCTTGAAAACATTTTCTTCATGTATACTGCACCATGTCACCAACTCAGCTGGATCCTCATTTTCAGAGGACTCCGTTGCTAAGTAACGTGAAATTTCATCTTCTATACTGCTGCTCTTGCAATACCAAACTGAGAAATCTACTTTTTTTGGCTCCATAGAGGACAAACCCGCTTCTATGACTGAAATTGAAAATAACATAACGTACCAAAGATGCCTGTTTTTGTGTTGTTGTTGTTGTTGTTGTTGTTGTTGTTTGCAGCAGCCAGCCTACCAAAGAATATAGCACATGTATACTTTTGTAAGTAACTTTTTCCTTCACTGCTTCTTTATTGGATTGGATTTTGTGGTAAGTTCTATGGGACCAAATTTCTGACGTCATCAGTCCCTAGGTTTACACGCTACTTAACCTAAACTAACCTAACTTACTCTAAGGGCCGGCCGCGGTGGCGGTGCGGTTCTAGGCGCTGCAGTCCGGAGCCGCACTGCTGCTACGGTCGCACGTTCGAATCCTGCCTCTGGCATGGATGTGTGTGATGTCCTTAGGTTAGTTAGGTTTAAGTAGTTCTAAGTTGTAGGGGACTGATGACCACAGCAGTTGAGTCCCATAGTGCTCAGAGCCATTTGAACCATTTTTACTCTAAGGAAAACACACACCCATGCCCAAGGGAGGACTCGAACCTCCAACGGGATGAGCCGCGCGAACCGCGGCAAGGCGACCCAGACTGCATGGCTACCCCGCGTGGCTGCTTCATTATAAGAACGTTGTCAGGGATATCGAAGGTGAGTTTGTGCAACATGGGAGTTCTCGGAAACGTCGTACGCTAAACGTCAATTACAGTTGTCAGACGGGCTGCGAGTTATGCCTAGTTTACACGACGACACTAGGTTGCAGGCAACTGCGCTACCGGCCATTGCGCATGCGCGCCGCGCGTCTGCGCAACTCGTCGGTGATGATTTTGCGTTTGGTGCGTATTACACCACATGTTTCTGCGTATGAAATTTAGCTAACATGTTGAATTGTTTAGACTCGGGAGGAGGTCTCTATCTGCCTCCGATCTCGAGAAAATAGATCCTATGTAGCGCGCTCACTTCCGATCTCACGCCCGCGAGAATGAAATACTCGCAACGTCTCTCATATCTCCTGAACCGCTCGAGACATCGAAACGAAAGTTTGGCGAATGACAGCACACAAGGAAGAGAGTGTTTTGCCAATTCTTAAACACACGGAACTTTCTTATCTATGGTAATATATCAGTACTTATACTTCCCTCTTATTTATTTCACTCCAGTGGCTGTAATTTTTTAAGAATTATTGACAGCTAAAGAATCAAGAGCTTCCTAGTATGAAAATTAACATAAAATTTCTTCTTTTATGTTACTGCAAACCGACACTGAGGTTTTTCGTAAGCTATCGAGCTCTGCGACTGCGAATTACTTGTTTAGTGAGGCACTCCGTTTCGGAATTCTGTCGCAATAGCTGCTGTGAGATGAATTTGGCAAATTACACTGTGACGAAGGAAGTACAATTAAATCAGTCACCAAGAGAAATGTGGCCATTACTCACAAACGGTGATACTTCTTCGAATGAGAAAAGGTTAACAACTCACAAAAATAGATTGCCAATTCTGTTGGAATATTCGTGGAATCCCCGTAACAGATAGTATTTTTGACACTGAGCGACTGGAATGGAAACTTACCAAAGGATTTTATTCCTTCTCTTGTTCTGAGCAGTATTAAAATAATGACGAGCGTTCCTTCAGGCGGAATGATAGGCACATGCCGGATATTGGTTACTCACCTACGGCTTGTCAAACTGAATGTGTGGTCGCAAATAAAATAGTTGTTATTGAGAAAAATAAACAATTGATCTCACGCACAACACAATGGTCAGTGCATTGTCAGCAGCGGAGGATAATGCGCATGACAGGAATGCACAAGCTAGCCATGTGCGTCTTGTGAGCTGGAGTTCGTAAAACATTGTCATGAAAGTAGATCTGCCTTTGTCAGCAGTACATTTCAACAAATTAAATATATCTAATAATGACACTAGGATATTCCTACTTTCGTAATAATACCGACGATTTTCTTCAAATGGTTCAAATGGCTCTGAGCACTATGGGACTTAACAGCTGTGGTCATCAGTCCCCTAGAACTTAGGTTTAAGTAGTTCTAACTAACCTAAGGACATCACAAACATCAATGCCCGAGGCAGGATTCGAACCTGCGACCGTAGCAGTCGCGCGGTTCCGGACTGCGCGCCTAGAACCGCGAGACCACCGCGGCCGGCCCATTTTCTTCATTTGTGTAGACTGATGTATAATTAGTTTATTAATGCTGATAATGTGTATGCAACATTTGAAATGCTTTTTCTCATCACAGCTAACCCATTAAAACATTGTTATTTGTGACTGCTTTTAGACTGTTTCTAGCCTCCAGTGGAAATGTGATGTTGACATGCATGTAGTTCAGTGTGTTTTATTACATTATTACATCCATACCCAAGTAATCACAGTGAGACTTGTATACTTCATATTTTTGACGCTTTTTAACAGGAGCACAAAGGGATCACACCTGTGGAGATTATCCCTTTCTAAATTTTTGTAACAGATCTTACAGATACGCCAGCATACTAGGCAGCGAGAAGATAACCTTGTTTTACTTTCCTGTCTTGCTTCTTAATCACATGATTTTATAATATTCCTTGCTTCCTTATTCTCTACCCTCTGTCCCTTCTTGCAATCTGAAAACATCGCGGAGGCACATGATACAATCCCAGCAGCCAATGGCTTACCAGTTACTGAAGTATGCATTTTTCTTGACAGAAGAAAAACAAAACTATACAGATATAAATAACAAAAAGTATAATGTACTAACGAAGAAAGCTGGAGTGTTTAAAAGGGCGAAAAACGAAACAGTACCAAAAGGCAATAAAATTTGGTATACAGTAAGGCCAAATTTATCGTATAGGCAATACTACCACTGCTCATATGCTCCGTTCCGATGTGAGCATATGGCCGGTCTACTTTTCCGCTCCCCGCCTCAAATCTCCCACGCTGCTAGCGAGGCACGCGTGACGCGCGGCGGGAAAAACTGTGCCACAACCACAACGCCGCGTGACCTGGCGCAGGCGCGTAGCGCGTGTCGCGTCGCGTCGCGTCCCATTTGAACTAGTGAAGTTACAAAAATACGCGCTGCGTCGCGCCACACCCACTAAGCGTCTCAATTTGCGGCTAGCCTTGAAAACTGAACACTTTCGGCGTGTTCCAACTTTGGTGGCACTAGTTGCATGAGTTGAGGTTGTGTGTGTTCGTAGAGTGCAGGCAAACTGAAATATGCAGTAAGGAATGGAGAATAATGTTCGCTTTATGGATATCTATGCTTTGCATAGGTGTTTGTGGGATTTCAGTTATGCTGATTACAAAAATAAGCAATATATTGCTGCTCCTGAGACCGTCACGAGCGATCAGAACACGGATAGTTTGACAATATCTGATCTGCAGGGCAAAATTTATTGAAGTAGCAGCACATATCGAACTGAATTTAAAAAAATACAAGCAAATGAAATTCTAGTTATGGAAGTGCTCTCGTCAACAAGACTTAACTCCCATCGTTCGATATGGGCAACACACACCCGCCCCCTCACACACCCGCCCCCTCACACACCCGCCCCCTCACACACCCGCCCCCTCACACACCCGCCCCCTCACACACCCGCCCCCTCACACACCCGCCCCTTCACACACCCGCCCCTTCACACACCCGGTCTTTCACACACCCGGTCTTTCACACACCCGGTCTTTCACACACCCGGTCTTTCACACACCCGGTCTTTCACACACCCGGTCTTTCACACACCCGGTCTTTCACACACCCGGTCTTTCACACACTCTCTCTTTAAGGAATATTGTTAACAGGAGGGAAGGCTACGCAAATCAAAAAGCTGCATTCTTTACTAAACATTCATCTATTTAAAACGTTGCAGCAGTGTTCCCTATTCACGTATGTTCGAATTTTGAAATATTGCCAACCGTACAGATCTATCTTCAAGAGAGTAGTTTGCAAATCATTCTCTTCTTAATGCGGCCTGCTTCTAATAATTGCTGCTGCTAATGTTAATAATTATAGGTGTTAATGAAAAAGTGTCATCAACTAAAACGACATTATATATATATATTGCATGCTGAGTGTTCTAGATTGTAGGGCACGCAATGTGATATGTAATTTCAGTTCTGACGATAGTGCTTCATGCATTACAGTATCTTTATTCCTTATCGCATAATGAACTCAATTTAGAAGAAACGTGAACAGTTCTGGTGACATTCTGAGATAATTAAAATAACTTCTTGAGTCTTCCATCACAAATTATTTTAGCACAGATGCTGAGCAACCGAGCTGACGTTTTTTTTTCAACTAATGGAAACACGTTTCTAATTTTTTTTTTCTTATGCAGCGATTCCACGCAACAAGCTTTAACTCCATCACAACTTGTGCGACGTGCAGCTGCCAAAACTTACATTTCAGACACGACTCAGGAGCCCACAACACGACGAAACTGAAGTGTGCACTGGATTCGCCGTGTCTACAGTCAAATATGAAACCATTTGCGTGCAACTCATTCCACACAACGAGTGGGGCAACCCAATGTCGTCGTGTAAACTAGTCTTTACATTTATTTACACTGGGGTGTTAGGCAGGGCGCTCATTGGGGAACGTGACAAGTGCTGCAGCACGTGGCATAGCACGAAATTTGCACCTGGCTTCCAACTTCAGATGGAACGAACACATTCTCACGGGGCAGCGCCCGCCAGACTGAAGCGCCGAAAATGTCGCGCTGCCATATGATACCGGCGTGATCCAGTTTCGGCACGCGCCGCTCTATGCTAGTGACCGTTAATAAAAGTCTCCGATTTCGTTTTGCGACTGTCTCACTTTACAGGAAAATGATAAATGATCCTGAATTTAAAATTCATTTTGTTGGTCTCGTGGAAAAACATCCATGTTACCCGGTCTGATCTTTTCCCGCCGAATTTTTAACAAGAAAAATGCTCGAGTGTCTGACTAGGTAAAGTCATGATTTCTCTCCGATATTTCGATAAACAGACTGGTTGCCACCTGCTTGTGGTCTCTCCAGCAGTCATCAGGGGTCACCTGCTGATCGTGGAGACATTGCGACTTTACCCCTACAGACACCCGAGAATTCTGGTCTACAATACTGTTTTCAGCCGGCCCAGCCCGTGTTTCGCCACCTGACCCGCACATAGACTTACTAAATAAAACCTAGACCGCGCATTGGCGCTAGTGTCGCGTTCCCACATTGAACGCGATAGAAGACGCCATTTGCAGGGAAACAGTGCGTAAACATGGTTCGTTCGTGTGATTCTTTTAATTGTAACTGTATAATGGAAGCAAGGACGAGGACGGGAACAATGTTACATTTCACAGGTCAGTCATTTCTGGTTGTTTGTTACTTTCTATTACTTGTATATAGTATTTTCATGGAGAAATAATACATCATGAGCATTTGTTTTTGTGTAGGTTTCCCCTTACAAATGATTTTCTAAATTGGAAATGGATAGTTGCTACTCGGAGAGAGAACTTCCAACCGACAGCAAATCATTTGCTGTGCTCTCTTCATTTTGAAGAGAATTGTTACAAGGAAAATTATGTAAATAGATGTCAACTGAAGGACGATGCTATACCGACAGTATTTGGATTTCCAACTCATTTGAAAAAGGTGTAGTGTCCTGGAAATCGTGCAATATAGGCCTAGGTTAAATAGTGTGGAAATACTGTCAGTGTGTGTATAATTTTGAACATTCGTTTTCCAAGTTACCAAGGCAATCAAATATATTTCAAGTATGAGTCACAAGTTGGTCGAATAATTGCGTTTAGATACTTAACATGTGTTGTCAGGTGGCGATTATACTTCGTAAATGGTCAAATATTTGATCAAATGTTTGAAACTCCACCACTTTCAGAGGTCCTATTAGTGTTAAAATCTAATGTGCGAATGAAATTATTACGATATTACAGTGATATGGGTTATCACAATCATACCAAAATTCGAGTGTAGACAATACTGTGCTAAACAAAAGTAAGCGTGCAAAACGTACACAGTAATCGGCAAAAAGCAAACAGGACCTGACAGGAAAATTACGTGAATTAAATAATAACCGTACTGTCTGCTAGTTTAAAAGTTTCATGTAATTATCAAATGCAAATAACTCGATGTAAACTCGCTCCACCTTGTCAGGAAAGAGCCTTACATTCTTAAATTTCGCGTCTCTATGCCGACCGAGCGAGGTGGCGCAGTGTTTAGCACACTGGACTCGCATTCGGGAGGACGACGGTTCAATCCCGTCTCCGGCCATCCTGATCTAGGTTTTCCGTGATATCCCTAAATCGCTTCAGGCAAATGCCGGGATGGTTCCTTTGAAAGGGCACGGCCGATTTCCTTCCCCATCCTTCCCTTGCGCTCCGTCTCTAATGACCTCGTTGTCGACGGGACGTTAAACACTAATCTCCTCCTCCTCCTCTCTATGCCGACGTATTTCGGAAATACGGAAACTTCAATCATTTAAGTATACTATTAAAATATACGTGAATACTCAGTACTTTTTTAAACAAAAATGTGTTTAATTTGTGCTTCAATTTGCTCTTGTTGCGTCTTATACTTCAAACCACAACCCCAGTACTAGGATTCATCTCTGCAAATGGCGGCGATCAGCTTCTTCAATTGGGGGACAGTTGCCTCGCTTCTCCGCTACGGCGTGGTAGGGGATTGGGCCCACATGAGCTGTGGGCCTGGACCAGAGTCAACGAGCTGACGGGCCAGCTCGTTAGCGTGTCGACTTTAAACACCGCTGCGCCGTGTGCTCTGCTCGTGGAAGAGCTGTAGCCACCTGCCTATATTGTGGCGTGTCTTGCGTCTGTTTGTGACGTCTTAAGATATACGGGGAGAAAATGACTCATTCACATTTTGTTCTATGTGATTCCTACTATGAGTCAATTCATTATCATAGTAACTGAGTACTAGGGACGCCTGTCTCCAAGAATGCAATGTCTTTTATACCGTAAACGTATGTTTAATTTGCGATGCTTGAAAATTAAGACAGACAATTATAAGACCTGTGCGTAGACATCTATTGCTACATATACTACAACTCTATTAACTTAGCTTGTAATCTCCATGTAGCACAAACTTGAGATTGTCTGTACTGAAGAAGACAGCTTGCTTATTTTGTACATTACCTTTTGCTTGCGACACATCTGTAATTCCAAAATTTAAGTATTGTAAAAAGACACCATATATTTGGCGGCGAAGAGGTGAGCGAACACCAACGTGAAAACTCAGAGCTTGGCTGCCACAGTTTCCTTTTTTGTCGTGGGTTTTTGTATTTTGCTGGCGCCATAATGCTACCTTGTCTTTTCTTTGCAGGGGTGTGTTTACATGTTTCGACAGTGTCGCTTATAGTGTTTTGTTATTTAGTGTTTTCAGGTTGGCGTTGCTGAAATTTTCTTTGTTTGTGTATTTATTTTTATTGTTTGCCTTGTCTGTTTATTGCATTTGGCTATTCTAAAATGAGCAACCCACCTCTCCCACCCCCTGCTCAGGCGTCTCAGCTGCAAGCGATAAATGCAACGCAGCTAACCCAGATGTTTCAGTTTAACACGCAGCAGATAGCAACACTGCTAATCACGGTGCAGCAGTTACTACCACTCAAGCGTCCAACGCACCGCAAAATGCAATAACGATAGCTGAGAGTGCCATACCACCTTCCCACCAGTTTCACAAAGAAGAAGAGTAATGGTTCGAGTGGTTGCAACAGTATGAAGTCCACATCATCTCTCATAAAGTATCAGGTACTATGAAACTACATTACTTTATGCAACGGTAAGAAGTACTGTCTTTCGCCTCATTCAGAAATTGTTCCCAAACGCCACTCCAAGTGAACTTTCATATTATCAGGTTGTCTATTCTCTATAATGACCAATGAGTAAATGTGGTGGCAGCTAAGTATCAACTCTTTCGTTGCAAGAAAAGATCAGAACAAACTTACCGCGAGCGGGTAACAGATATGCAGGGTATGACGAGGAAATGCAAATTTAATTGTGCTTGTGGTACTTTATCTTCAGATATTACGTTGCGTGATGCGATCGTGTACAATGTAACTGATGTCAGACTTACACACGATTCTGAAACAGATACATCATTTCAACATGTAGTGCAAATCCTGCATCAGTATAATTCACGCGCCGTTGCGACCGATAAGTATGTGTAGCCACTAATTTGTCAGGTTGAGTCGTTCCTTGGTTATGACTGGCCCTCTAGGCAGCAACAACCCGCGAATGTCAAGCCGCGTAAACGGTTCACTAAACAGGCGGCTAGAATTAAAATCATGCTCTCGGAGTTATTCACGCCACAGACGCCAAAACTGCCTGTACAGACAAGCACAGTGTTACGCTTGTGGCAAGAAAGGTCACGTACAATCTGTATGTTTTCAATGTAACAAACATAAGAATTCTGCCCGCATCCATAAGAATTCTGCCCGCATCCATAAGAATTCTGCCCACATCCATAAGAATTCTGCCCACATCCATAAGAATTCTGCCCACATCCATAAGAATTCTGCCCACATCCATAAGAATTCTGCCCACATCCATAAGAATTCTGCCCACATCCATAAGAATTCTGCCCACATCCATAAGAATTCTGCCCACATCCATAAGAATTCTGCCCACATCCATAAGAATTCTGCCCACATCCATAAGAATTCTGCCCACATCCATAAGAATTCTGCCCACATCCATAAGAATTCTGCCCACATCCATAAGAATTCTGCCCACATCCATAAGAATTCTGCCCACATCCATAAGAATTCTGCCCACATCCATAAGAATTCTGCCCACATCCATAAGAATTCTGCCCACATCCATAAGAATTCTGCCCACATCCATAAGAATTCTGCCCACATCCATAAGAATTCTGCCCACATCCATAAGAATTCTGCCCACATCCATAAGAATTCTGCCCACATCCATAAGAATTCTGCCCACATCCATAAGAATTCTGCCCACATCCATAAGAATTCTGCCCACATCCATAAGAATTCTGCCCACATCCATAAGAATTCTGCCCACATCCATAAGAATTCTGCCCACATCCATAAGAATTCTGCCCACATCCATAAGAATTCTGCCCACATCCATAAGAATTCTGCCCACATCCATAAGAATTCTGCCCACATCCATAAGAATTCTGCCCACATCCATAAGAATTCTGCCCACATCCATAAGAATTCTGCCCACATCCATAAGAATTCTGCCCACATCCATAAGAATTCTGCCCACATCCATAAGAATTCTGCCCACATCCATAAGAATTCTGCCCACATCCATAAGAATTCTGCCCACATCCATAAGAATTCTGCCCACATCCATAAGAATTCTGCCCACATCCATAAGAATTCTGCCCACATCCATAAGAATTCTGCCCACATCCATAAGAATTCTGCCCACATCCATAAGAATTCTGCCCACATCCATAAGAATTCTGCCCACATCCATAAGAATTCTGCCCACATCCATAAGAATTCTGCCCACATCCATAAGAATTCTGCCCACATCCATAAGAATTCTGCCCACATCCATAAGAATTCTGCCCACATCCATAAGAATTCTGCCCACATCCATAAGAATTCTGCCCACATCCATAAGAATTCTGCCCACATCCATAAGAATTCTGCCCACATCCATAAGAATTCTGCCCACATCCATAAGAATTCTGCCCACATCCATAAGAATTCTGCCCACATCCATAAGAATTCTGCCCACATCCATAAGAATTCTGCCCACATCCATAAGAATTCTGCCCACATCCATAAGAATTCTGCCCACATCCATAAGAATTCTGCCCACATCCATAAGAATTCTGCCCACATCCATAAGAATTCTGCCCACATCCATAAGAATTCTGCCCACATCCATAAGAATTCTGCCCACATCCATAAGAATTCTGCCCACATCCATAAGAATTCTGCCCACATCCATAAGAATTCTGCCCACATCCATAAGAATTCTGCCCACATCCATAAGAATTCTGCCCACATCCATAAGAATTCTGCCCACATCCATAAGAATTCTGCCCACATCCATAAGAATTCTGCCCACATCCATAAGAATTCTGCCCACATCCATAAGAATTCTGCCCACATCCATAAGAATTCTGCCCACATCCATAAGAATTCTGCCCACATCCATAAGAATTCTGCCCACATCCATAAGAATTCTGCCCACATCCATAAGAATTCTGCCCACATCCATAAGAATTCTGCCCACATCCATAAGAATTCTGCCCACATCCATAAGAATTCTGCCCACATCCATAAGAATTCTGCCCACATCCATAAGAATTCTGCCCACATCCATAAGAATTCTGCCCACATCCATAAGAATTCTGCCCACATCCATAAGAATTCTGCCCACATCCATAAGAATTCTGCCCACATCCATAAGAATTCTGCCCACATCCATAAGAATTCTGCCCACATCCATAATTCTCGTCACATGGCCCATGCAGTGTAATCCAAGTCTGCTGCAGGCATTGGCACAACTAGCAAATGAACAGCTTCTTCAGTGCTACACCAGTCCAACTAGCTTTTTGTTCATTTGCATATTAGTGGAAAACGTGGGATATTTGAGTTGGACACGGGTGCCTCCGTTACATTGCTGAATCTTAACACATGAACTGTTAGGCTCCCCACGCCTGTCTAAATCTAGCACGCACCTGACGGCTTATAATTGACAAGATATTCGTGTTCTCGAAAAATGTACTTTACCTGCCATGTATCACCCGCTGTGCTATAATCACGCGTTTGTGAGAACATATTTGGTCTTGATTCGTTTGGCTTTAAAATACAGGGCAATGTATTGACAGTGACTGCATTTGATGCCAAAGACAGTGAAAGAATTACAAGAACTTATATATGAAGGTTTAGGTAAGGCTAAAAATTTTGTTGCACATATTACTATGAAAGACAATGCTCAGACGAAATTTTGACGGGCCAGAATTGTTCCCATTGCATTATGGAACAATATGAATGTTAAATTTAAAGAATTGCAAGATAGCGGAGCTACTGCACCCATACAAGCTAGTCAATGGGCAAGTCCCCTGGTTTTGCTCCCCAAACCTTGAAATCAGATTCGCACTTTTTTTTTGTGGGGCTTAAGGGCGCTCAACTACTCAGGTCATTAGCGCCCAGTCACAATTGTTAGAGCACATAGAATCTAGTAAAACTCAGGGGGGGGGGGGGACACCAGAAAGTTCTTACAAAGATGCAGATAAAATAAGCGAAAGAGTTACATGTCTTTGGATAAGCCAGTCAAAGTAATAAAACGAAGAACACGAGCAGCTGCTCGAGCGTCATCAGCTAAAATATCCCGTAAAGTAGACGGCAGAGACAGGACAACACGAGATTGACTAAAACGGGGACACGACAATAAAACATGGCGCACTGTTAATACATGACCACATGGGCACTGCGGGGCTGGGTCACCGGAGAGCAGGTAGCGGTGGCTAAACCGGCAATGCCCAATCTACAATCCACAACCTGGTCAGAAGGACCTCTTCTCGCCGATGTCCAAGCAGTTGGGAACGGTTTTACTGCCCGGAGCTTGTTTCCTTGAAGTGAGGAACAAGCATCCCACCACAACGACACAAGCCTCTTACAAACAACCCCACTAACATCAGATGACGGGACACAATGGGAGGCTGGCCGAGGCAGGACGACTGCAGCCTTGGCTGCAGCATCAGCAGCCTCATTCCCAGGCACTCTTACATGGCCGCGAACCCACAGAAAGCTGACAGGAGAGCCACCATCAGCAAAAGAATGGAGGGACTGCTGGATCCGTTGCACCAAGGGATGGACCAGATATGGAGCTCCAAGGCTCTGAAGAGCACTGAGTGAATCAGAGGAGAGTACATACGATGAATGGCGGTGGCGGCGGGAATACTGAACGGCCTGATGGAGAGCAAAAAGCTCAGCCATAAAGCTGGAACATTGGTCGAGGAGCCAGTATTTAAAGGTGATGGCCCCGACGACAAAGGCACAGCCGACACCATTGTCAGTTTTGGAGCCATCGGTGTAAATAAAAGTGTGACTGGCAAGTCGCGCACAAAGATCGACAAACCGTGAGCAATACACTGCAGCCGGAGTTCCCTCCTTCAGGAGCGAGCTGAGGTCGAGGTAAATATGAACTGGAGCCTGGAGCCAAGGTGGAGTCGGGCTCTCACCCTCTCTGAAGGTGGTAGGGAGGGCAAAATCCAATTGTCGAAGCAGGCGACGAAAGCGGACTCCAGGGGGCAGCAGGGCATACACATACAACCCATACTGACAGTCGAGAGAATGAGCGAAGAATGTCTGGTAAGAGGGGTGGTCGGGCATAGACAACAGCCAGCAGGCATACCGAAAAAGCATTACGTCGCGCCGGTAGTTCAATGGTAATTCGGCAGCTTCAGCATAAAGACTCTCGATGGGACTAGTGTAGAAGGCTCCGGTCGCAAGACGTAACCCCCGATGGTGGATGGAATTGAGACTGCGTAAGAGGGATGGCCGAGTAGACAAGGCTCCCATAATCCAGCTTCGATCGGACTATGGACCGATACAAGCGAAGCAGGACAGTGCGATCTGCTCCCCAAGATGAACCACTAAGAACTCTGAGGACATTAAGGGAACGTGTACAATGGGCCGCCAAATAAGAGACATGCAGAGACCAACAAGGTTTCCTGTCCAGTGTGAGCCCTACACACTTTGTTGTTTCCACGAATGGGTGAAAAACGGGACCGAGATGTAAGGATGGCGGAAGGAACGCTTTATATTACCAAAAGTTGATGCTAACCGTCTTCTCTTCAGAGAACCGGAAGCCATTTGCCACACTCCATGAGTATAGGCTGTCTAGACAACGCTGAAGGCAGCGCTCCAGGAGGCATGTTCTCTGGGCACTGCAGTAGATCGCGAAGTCATCGACAAAAAGAGCCTGAAACATTAGGTGGAATGCAATCCATAATGGGATTTATCGCTATGGCAAAACGGGCTACACTCAAGACAGAGCCCTGAGGCACTCCGTTCTCCTGGTGGAAGACGATGGACAAGACGGAACCCACACATACCCTAAACTTTCGGTCTGTTGAAAAGGAATCAATAAAAAGGGGCAGGCGACTGCGTAGACCCCACCTGTGCATAGTGCAGAGGATACCTCCTCTCCACCAGGTATCATAAGCCTTCTCCAAATCGAAGAACACGGCTACCGTTTAGCGCTTTCGCAAAAGTTGTTCATGATAAATGTCGACAGGGTCACAAGGTGCTCAACAGCGGAGCGGCGGCGACGAAAGCTGCATTGAACATTGGTAAGTAGCCATCGAGATTCAAGAATCCAAACTAACAGAGCGTTAACCATGCACTTCATCACCTTACAGACACAGCTTGTAAGAGAAATGGGGCGGTAACTAGAAGGAAGGTGTCTATCCTTCCCGGGTTTGGGTACAGGAACAACGACGGCGTCACGCCAACGCATGTGGACTTTACCGTCGGTCCAGACGCGATTGTAGGTACGAAGAAGGAAGCTTTTGCCTGCCGGAGAAAGGTGTGCCAGCATGTGAACGCGAATGGCATCTGGCCCCGGAGCAGAGGACCGGGACAGTGCAAGTGCACATTCGAGTTCCCGCATAGTAAAGGGGGCATTGTAAGTTTCCAGATTCAGCGAGTGGAAGGAAGGTGGCCGAGCCTCTTCTGCCTCTTTCCTGGGTAGGAAGGCAGGATGGTAATGGGCGGAGCTTGAAACCTCCGCAAAAAAGCGGCCGAAGGCGTTGGAGACATCCACAGGATCAACAAGGACCTCATTACCTGAAGTCAGGCCTGGTACCGAGGAGTGGGCCTTAATGCCCGACAGCCGGCGCAGGCCACCCCAAACGACGGAAGAGGGAGTAAAACTTAACGGAGCTGGTGAAAGAGGCCCAACAAGCTTTTTTGCTGTCTTCGATGACTCTGCGGCATTGCGCTCGGAGTCGTTTGTATTCAATACAATTCGCCAACGTAGGATGGCGGCGAAAGGTGCGTAAAGCACGTCGTCGAGCACGGATAGCGTCTCTACAAGCCTCATTCCAACAGGGGACGGAAACGCGACGTGAAGAAGAGGTAGTACGAGGAATGGAACGTTCGGCGGCATTGATGGTAACAGCCATGAGGTATTCGACCTGACTGTCACAACTGAGAAAATCGTGGTCCGGAAAGGTCGCCAGGAAGGAGTAAAGTCCCCAGTCAGGTTTCGGTATGTTCCAGCTCGAAGGACATGGGGATGGGGTGTGGTGCAGGGTGTGGTCGCTCGAATAGGTGTCAGAAAGGACATACCACTCGAACTGATGGGCAAGAGTGGTAGAACAGATCAAGAGGTCCAAGTGGGAGTAGGTACGAGTGGAGTCCGAGAGTAAAGTCGGGGCGCCAGTATTGAGGCAGACAAGATTGAGATGGTTGAAGACATTCGCCAAGAGGGAGCCTCTCTGAAAGGATGCTGGAGAGCCCCAAAGGGGATGATGGGCATTGAAGTCGCCAAACAATAAAAACGGCGGAGGAAGCTGAACAATCAGGTGCATCATGTCAGCCTGACTAACTGCGGATGACGATGGAGTGTAGACGGTACAAACAGAAAAAGTAAAGGCAGAAAGAGTAATACGGACAGCTATTGCTTGGAGTGGGGTGGTCAATGGGATGGGATGGTAATAGACATCGTCCCGAACGAGCAACATGACCGCACCATGAGCTGGAATACCGTCCGCAGGGGAGAGGTCAGACCGCTCCGAGGTATAGTGGGTAAATGCAATACGGTAAGTTGGGCGCAACTTTGTTTCCTGGAGACCAAGGACAAGTGGACAGTGCAGGCGGAGGACCAGTTGTAATTCCTCCCAATTAGATCGAATACCTCTGATGTTCCAATGTAACAAAGCCATCGCTAGTCAAAAGAAAGGGGAACGAAATGGGTGAAGAGCTGGTCACCTTGATGGCCACGGAGTAGTGCCAGGTTTCGAGGGAACAACGCTACAACCAACGGGAGGCGGATCCGGTTCCATCGAGTCGTCGCCAGCTGTGGCCGCTGTCCCGGTTTGTGTAGGAGGGGCATCATCATTCACTGACAAGAGGCTAGCTGAGCGCCTGGTAGGAGAGCGTCCCGGCGAAACTGAGGACGGCCGGGAGCAGCGACTCGAGGATGGAGCGTCAGACGAAACGTGCCAGGATGGAGAGGGGGATAGAGACTTCTTCTTGGAGGCCTTCTTGGAAGTCTGAGGATTCACAGGGATGGTGGGCTGGACCCGAAGAAGGTCCTCACGCGCCGGGTCCGTTTTGGAACGCCGGATCTCTGAAGCCAGGGTCCGGAATGTTTTCCCAATGGACACCTGAGGAGAGGATCTCTTCTCAGGCGGCGGAGGGGGAGGAGGAGGAGGAGGAGGAGGAGGAGGAGGAAGGGTGGCCCCTGGGGCAGAGGGGGCAGGGGCCGTGAGGGAGGATGATTTGGAAGGGAGGGATTTGGGATGCGGAGGCATAGACCCCGGATGGGGTGAGGAGGTGGAGGGGGACAGGATAGGGGTGAGGATACTGTGGAAGGAGTGGACATGACTGAGGCAAACGAAGTTGTCAACGTCACGGGATGGAGGCGGTCATACTTCTTCCTGGCCTCAGAATAAGAGAGACGATCCAAAGTTTTTAATTCTTGTATCTTCTTCTCCTTCTGATATGCGGGGCAGTCTGAGGATCTAGGCGAGTGGATGCCAGGACAATTGATGCACTGAGGTGGTGGGGTGCATGTATGTTCCTCACGAAGAGGACGTCCACAATCGCCACAAAGGGGCTCAGCCTCACACCGTGACGACATGTGCCCAAAGCGCAAACACCGAAAACAGCGCATAGGAGGCGGGACGTAAGGTCGTACATTGCACCGGTAGCTCATCACCTTTACCTTCTCCGGGAGAACGTCCCCCTCGAAGGCTCCGGTGTCGATGCAACGGTCTTTGGGGCCGCGCTGAACTCGCCGGACGAAATGCACGAGTAGGCGCTCCAGGTTGGCCCTGAGCTCCTCATCAGATTGCAGCAGGAGGTCCCGATTAAAAATAACCCCCTGTGTCCTATTCAGTGCCAGATGCGGGACAATGGACACTGGGATGTCCCCTAGTCGGTCGCACGCCTGGATGGCCGCCGACTGTGTGGCGGAGGCGGTCTTTGTAACAACGGACCCCGAACGCATTTTCCTGAGAGCCTCGATTTCTCCGATGATGTCTTCGATGTGCTGGACAAAGAACATGGGCTTGGAGGTGGCAAACGTCCCCCGATCGGTCCGAGAACAGTCTAAATAGCGGGGGAAGTACTTCGCCCCAAGCCAGCGGGCCTGTCCTTCCTCCCAGGGAGTGGCCAAGGGGGAAGGGGCAGGAGAACCAGAACCAGAGACAGTACCTTTCTTTTTAAAAGACTCGGCCGCAGAGCGACCCGATAGATGTTTACGTTTCATCTGCGAAACGTCCGCCCCGATACCACCCACTCCGACCAGGGGCTCTCCCCTCGGGCGCCACCCATTTCTCAGCAAGGGCCACCTGGCAGGATGACCGTTGCTGGGAGTCCTGATGCCCCAAGGAGATGGGCATCTACTCCTTGGCCGACATGGGGAGGGTGCAGCTCAGGTATCGGCATTACGATCCCTGTGTTGTCAGGGGGCTACAACCTAGAGGGTACATGACGACCCCACCACAACGGGCTGGCTACCGTGCTGGATTTCGGGTGCCATGGAAAGTCCATCATGATCGTAGGTGCAGATGGGGACGCACTATGGGCGTAACTTGTGCAACCCATCAGGCGTTTAGGCCCAATTTGAGAAATAGTGGGTGTGGTTACAACGCCGTTACCATGCTGAGTGCCAAGGTCTTAGTGCACTGAGGACCAATGAGATACCACGTAAGGCGTCCTTCCCCAAAAGACTCATACTTCTGTAGAATTTTGAATAAAGGAGGTCAAACCCCAAGGGGGACTATCACTTGGAATGCCGAAACGGTTGAAACTCCTTTTAGTCGCCTCTTCCGACAGGCAGGAATACCTCAGGCCTATTATCCTGGACCTGCAGGGGGGCTCTTTGTTGTTTTTAAGCCTACAGTCAACCCAGAAACTGATTGATACTTATCCATTGCCACGCCCAGAGGGTTTCATGGACAGATTAGGCGCTGGTCGCTACTTTTCCAAAATTGATTTACGCGAAGCATATCTTCAAGTACCACTAGATGAAGAATCTCAAAACGTATATGTGTTGTGAACACTCATTTGGGCTTGTTTAAATATTTGCGTTTGCGTTTTGGCAGTGCTTCCGCACACGCCATTTTCCAACGGTATTTGCAACAGTTGACTGATAAAGTACCAAATTGTTCAAACTATTTGGAAAGCAGGTACAGCTGAAGAACACATTCCACATGTGCATGCTTTGTTTCGTGTGTTATCTGATGCAGGACGAAAGTGTAGACTGGACAAGTGCTATTTTTGTAAACCTCAGTGGCAGTACCTTGGTCATGTCTAACAGTTAAGGTGCACATTCTCGTCAGCCACGTTTGTTAGCCATAGGGGACCTGCCAGCTCCTCGCAGTGTCACAGAATTGCAGTCAAAGGGATAATGAACTATCACATTCGGTTCATACCGAATGCTGCACAAATCTCAGCTCCACTAAATTTTTTGCGTCGCAAGAACGTTCCCTTCGTTGGGACTGATGGGCGCCAAGAAGCTTTTCAAGAACTTAAAGATTCCAGAATAAAATTACTCAGTGATCGTTGCTTGTATCACTTTGATCCTGTCAAACCAATTGTGTTGCAAGTTGACACTTCCTCTTACAGAATCGGTACAGTGCTTTCGCACAGATTTGGAGATAAGGACAGGCCTATTGCTCTCGTATCAGAAGTGTTGTCCAAAACTCAGTGTAACTATTCACAAATAGAGAAAGAGGCGTTGGCTATTGTGTATGGTGTCACCAAATTCCACCACTATCTGCATCGCAGAAAATTCTATTTAGTAACTGATCACAATCCATTGCAGTCCTTGTTTCATCCGATGAAGCCGGTTCCTGTACGAACTCTGTAGCGCGCCGATACTTTGCACATTGGCGTAGCCTCACTATACAAAAAGGTGTGATTCTCGATCAGAATGATAGTGGACAGTCACGTGTGTTAATCCCAAACCTTTGCAAAAAGAAGTGTTGCATTTACTTCACTAAGCACACTGGGGGATTTTTCGTACTAAACAGTTAGTGCATCGACACTATACTTGGCAGGGTATGGGTACCCAAATAGGACAGATGACGTCACAGTGTCACCTATTTGCTCCGCCACAAAAATTCTCTGCTTGGTCTCAGTCGCAATCGCCATGGCAACGTGTGCGGGACCTTTTTGGAACATTCGTTGGTTTATTGTGGTAGACTTATAGCAAGATTGTTTTTTTCTGTGCCAATGACCTCAGCAACGTCACGTAGAACAGTTCAGGCGTTGTCCTCTTTTTGCCTCTAAGGTTTGCATAAAGTCAGTGTCGGAGAACGGCCCTCAGTTCACGTCAAAAGAATTTGAAATAGTCTGTGAAACCAAAGGCATGCAGTATCCAACTAGTGCACCGTTCCATCCACGTCAAACGGCGAAACGGAACGTTTTGGTAGAACCTTCAAGCAGCAGATGGCCAAACTTCGCTGCGGACACACCAGGTACAAAGCACTGCAACTTCCAGGAGATGGACCATCGCCGGTGGAGTTGCTTCACGGCCTCTGCCATCGGACAATGTTCCACCTGCCTCACCCTCCTCACCTTCCTCAGCGAAGGAATGTAGCAAGTATCGCTTTGTGCTGCATGATATTGTGTTTTTCAGGGTTTTTAGCAGCAGCAGACGGTGGGCGCGAGGCGAGATCCGTCTTCGACTTGGCACATGCATGTATCATTTCAGGTCCAGACGGAATGTAGCGCCGACACCACAATCAAATTCGCCACTGTCACGTGCACGGTGATCCTCCTGTATCTCTTCCCCCAAATTCACGGATCCCGAGGACAGCGCGGCCACAGCAGCTGCCAGAGGATGTCATCAGGACACCGCGGGACGACCCATGGAGATGGAGCCTTCGCTTCTTCCACCTCCTCTCGTCCTACTGATGGAGCTGAACCCGCCCACGCCGCAGCAGCCGACGCCCTCTACATCGTAGTGTGAGCCTCATGAGGTGGACGCGTACCCTTCTGGGCGTTTTCCGGGGGACGTTTCCACCAGAGCGAAGGCCAGACGGCGGGGTGCGACCGGAAGTCTGATGTCCCCTGAAGCCGCGACCTCCAGTCCATGAGGGCATCCACGCTCATGCTCCCCCGCCGTTGTCGCGCTTCGTATACGACGACGGTCCGTCGCTTTGGGAGGGAGGGGGGGGGGGTAAAGTTAGGGCCTAAAGTCAAGCACCGGCACGTTAGTCGAGAAAGACAGGGAAGAGAAGGCAGTGAGAAGAAGTCAGCCAATCGCACGCTGACTGGACTTCCCTCCAGGACGACAACGCGACAGCAGCAGCCCCTATGTGAAGAGGGAATAAGAGTGACGACCGACTGGTGACGGCCCAGTTCAGTAGCAGATTCAAGACTAGCGTCAAATCTATTCCCTTCGCTTTTAATCTTATTTAGCACAAACTTGAGATTGTTTGTACTGAAGAAGATTGCTTATTTTGTACGTCACCATTTGCTTGCGACGCACCTGTGTAATTGCAAAAGTTAAGTATTGTAAATTGCTTATTGTAATAAAACTTATTAACATGATTTGTTTCAATGTTTGTCTAGCGAACCGAGAACACAGGATTCGTAGACACCACAACATACCTCCACAAACCTACCAATATACTGTCGGATCCCTGATATGCAGAATTAGTGATGTATTTCGTTCCAAAGACGGACAAACAAGCTGTTCTGGAGGTGGTCATAATGTTTTGGCTAATCAGCGTAAAGGAACTTAAAAAAATTAATGGAAGTGATAAAAGAGAAGGATAAGAATTCTCAGTATCGCATAATAGATATCGACGGATATTACGAATTTGTTATGGAACGATATTGTAACACCATGTAGAAGGAATTTAAAAAT
The DNA here is from genome assembly GCF_023864345.2 of Schistocerca serialis cubense. Classification (NCBI taxonomy): domain Eukaryota; kingdom Metazoa; phylum Arthropoda; class Insecta; order Orthoptera; family Acrididae; genus Schistocerca; species Schistocerca serialis. The sequence continues at coordinate 506,264,643 of NC_064640.1, forward strand.
TTAGTTGTCAATCCAAGAGCAAAAAATTACACCGATCGACAGAGGTATTCGTTATTCTGTACACCAGGAAGTACTTTGCACTAAATTTGCAGGCATGAGGCACGTGATGAAATTGGCAGTACAAATAGTAAAATTTCTTAAGTTGCACGCACTATCCCACTGTCAGCTGTTACAGTTTCCGATGGAACAAAGTCGGCTACAGCAAGGTACGTTGGTAAAATCAAGGGGCATCCCTTGAGCGATTCTTTCGATTTAAAATCCGAGATTGTTGAATTTAAAAAGGAAAAAGGAGAGCAGGAACGAAAATAGAACAGGTAGAATGGATTGCACATTTCGTATTTTAAGTGGACTTGATTGAATGTTGCCCATAGTAAGACTTTGCAAGATGAGAAACAACTTCTTTCTGATTTGATATGTATTCATTTAAAAAGTAAATCGCATTGTGAAAAAGTAAAAATTCAGGCAAAAAACAATGTCCAGTTACCTAAGTTCAGTGGGGCTAATGAAAATGCTAGGTTTCAAGATTTATTGTCCTCTTGAAATAATTATGATAGTTTGCTAAATGAATTGAGGCTACTGCTAATCTTGCATCTCTTTTCAAGCTGTTTTCCGGAGTCTTATAAGACGTGGAGCCCCTCCTCGCCCACACCTTCATGATGGATAACACAAAAGGTCTACTGCCATCTCTACATAAGGGTTAGTGTTCAGTAAGTGAGGTCTGCGATGTTTGCGTACGTCTGGTTAAGATTAACCATTAATATGCGCTTATCTGGAGACCGATTGGGTCGAAAAATTGAACGAAGGGTAGCTTTTGAAGGGCAGAAGAAGAGAAGTTCCAAGGCAAGAGCCAAGGGGAAAAAACCCTCTGCGATAGTAGGTTGGGGTAGTAAGAGCAGCAGTGGATTTCTTGTTGCCTGCGACAGGTCATGCAAGGGTAGGCTACGTTAGTAGTTGGTACCATGCATCGATACAGTGTCAGAGCCACAGGTCGTTATAGTGAAAGGTTCAAATGGCTCTGAGCACTATGCGACTTAACTTCTGAGGGCATCAGTCGCCTAGAACTTAGAACTAATTAAACCTAACTAACCTAAGGACATCACACACATCCATGTCCGAGGCAGGATTCGAACCTGTGACTGGAGCGGTCCCTCGGCTCCAAACTGTAGCGCCTAGAACAGCGCGGCCACTCCGGCCGGCTATAGTGAAAGGAGTCCGGTGCGGCAGCTCAGTGCGCTGCCTTGAGTCCTCTGCTCCGCCGTGTCGTTGGTGACTTGGCACAGCATCATCAGGCAGATGTTAAACGGCGGCAGCTCGCTGTTGGACGGTGTCTACTGTTTACTGTGTGGCGCAGTTTTTCAGCAGCTGCTCCTCGAGCAGCTCTGCTTAGTTGGCGAATTGCGCTGCTGATTCGTCTAAGAGCTGCAGGCCGTTCGCTCGCGCTTGTATGACGTATGCTGCCTTTTTATCTTCTTCTGCCTTCGTTCTTGTCACCCCGCGGCTTTTGACGTCGCTGCGACGGATGTCCCCTTGGCGCCCTTCTCCTGCGGTGCTGCTGGGGCGGTCGAAGGGGCAGGTACCCCAACGCTCTTCTCCGTGGGTGCAGGAGGGTCTGTCGGTGTTTGCACCCTTCCACTGATCGGAAGCCTTTGGTAAGGCGTGCACGCTGTTGTCTCAAGGCCTCGTCCTCGTCTGCAGGCAGAGTGGCTGCGAAGTCGGCCACCTCTGCCGCCATGACGGCTTTGAGGGCCACTGCGGCTTCCTCCACGGCGGTGCGAAAGTCGACGCCACTGTTCTTCTCAGGGACGCGAGCTACAACCCATCCGTCCCGTCCACCTCTGGGCGGTCGTCCCCGCTAATGGCGGGGGGAGAGGCTTCTGCGCTGTCCCTCAGCCGAGTAGGGTTGGTCTGTGTCCGCCTTAGTCGCCGTAGTCATCGTGGTCCTCGCCGCTGCGTCGGTGCGCCCGCGGCCGCGTCTCCGCTTTTGGCACGGCTGCGGCTTGAGAAAGTTGAGCAGCCAGGCCAGATGGCGACGTGCGGTCCGCCACAGCGAGCGCAAGTCAGCAGCACTTCTCTGCCGCGGTCGCAGGCGCGGCTATCGTGCTCGCCGGAGCACTTGACGTGCAGCGCTGCGTTGCGGCAATACTTTGCGACATGGCCCTCGCTCTGTCACTTGAAGCACTGGGACTAAGGGTCCATGCCGGGCAGGCGATCTTCGGCCGTAACAGAGAAGCGAGCAGCTTCTGCAACGCACAACATGCCCCGCCGTACGCCGTTTGCACGGTCACGGCATAGAGTGGCGGTGTCTTCTTGTTTGTCCGGTTATGCAACCTAGCGATCACGTTACCGAAACCGGTTCGCAGCAGGCCTTCTCGGACAGTGTCTCGCCGCAATACCAAGGCAGCCCCCTTAGGAGTGCCTCGGTCGTCCTCATTCTTCCAGGGGAAGGCGTCTTCTCACGCGCCGGAGGGGCGTCGACGATACGAGCGTCCGCGTCGCTCTCGATCGCCCTGTGGTCACCATGTTCGCTGCCAGAACGCAAGTCAGCGAGTCTGACTCGACAGCCTCGTAGGCCACCTCGTTCTTGGCGCAGGATGTCATTACGTCGAAAAGTGTTATCCGCCCGGCTCTGCATTCGACGTGCACAGGGAGGTACAGGCCACGACTCGTCTTCTCCAGTCTTCTTTGCCTCGTCGGCAGATTCAGTGAGTTGCACAATCGATGCCCCCTCGTGGCAGATGGTTTCTTATGCTCAGTCTTCCATTTCAGTTGAAACATCACATGTCCAAGTGCAGATGGAACTGATTGACCTGCAATGTAATCCCTGTTTCAAACACAAATTCTTTTACTTTAAAACTGTCCAGTAGTTCTACTTTGTTATCATGGTAAAAAATTGCTACCTCTGGATCACGGTGTCACCGGTTCGATTCCCGGCCGGGTTGGGGATTTTTCTCTGCCCGGGGCTGTGTTCGCCGGCCGGAGTGGCCGAGCGGTTCTAGGCTCTACAGTCGAACCACGCGACTGCTACGGTCGCAGGTTCGAATCCTGCCTCTAGCATGGGTGTGTGTGATGTCCTTAGGTTAGTTAGGTTTAAGTAGTTCTAAGTTCTAGTGGACCGATGACCTCAGCAGTTAAGTCCCATAGTGCTCAGAGCCATTTGAACCATTTTTTTTGAAACGAAATGTTATCTCTACCCGAACCGAATGCCGACTAACTTTGTAATGCGCTGAATTTAAATACAACATTTTTAAGTCTTCTTGATATCCTCGGCTCTTTTCCGATTAACATGCGTTGGTAAATGTTTCACAGAATTTCAATTTCAATGTAATTAAAAACAGTAATTAAGTATAAAGAGATTTAAACTTCAGCCTTCAATGGTGCCTGTTCCCTATCGCAGTAGTTCTTTGTTACTAAAACATTTGGCTCTGGTATGCTAATTCCAATGGAACTTCTGTGGATTCTAACACATCAGGAGGAACTAAAATGCGTATCACAGACAAGACTATTGTACATATGTCTACATTAAACTCATTTTAGGGATACTGATAGCTGTGTCCTAAGTGGGTGTAGCCGCTACAGGAATAGCCACCTTTTTTATTTTTTGTTTTGTTTTGCAGGGCTGCAACCTGAGTGTCTTTGCTCGCAACTACATCAATATTTTGTGTAACTAGCACATCATCACAATGATGGGGTAAAACGTTTGCCATGGAGTTAATAAAAGCCGCACAACGTAACAAGATAGAGATAAATATATAAACCAGGATTCAAGTTTTTGGATTACAATGACTAGTTCATAATTAAGTTGTAAAAAATGGTAGGTTTACAAGGAACTTAAATATGTAATGGGTAACATACCATTACCTTATGATAAAAAGAACAAAACATTTACAATTTGTAACGATACAATTTAAAATATTACAAAATATTATTTACAATGATGTCTGAATTGACGTACATGAATATGCGATTACAATGTTTACGGTGTTGTACGTTGTACGACAGTATTACCGATGTGGTAACAGTACCAACTATGGACTTTTATGTTTGTGCTGGCCATTGATCTAATACGTGGATATTAACGATTGAGTGTGTCGGCTGAGTGAGAAAATTTGATTTGAAAGGTTTCAGAGATGGAGAGGATCTCTTCTGAAACAGGGAAGCACTACCTCAGGGAATGGAACTCCTAATTTATCCCGTTACCACTAACACGTAGGCATTCGTCGCCACTGTGTATGTGAATCATACGAAGACTGTGTCGCCTCTCTTAACAAGGTCTTTAGGAAGTAGGTCAGGACCCTCTTAGCAACCTCATGCAGTAACGCAACTAATCATTCCTATACTGTGGGCATTTTAATATACAATTCTCTCTAAGTTTCCATAACCACCTGCCCCGTTTTCCACTCTGAATACACATGCCAAACAGAGCAAAGCCGGAAACGAAATCAGCCATGTGTGTCTTCATTTAGGCGAATTGGACACTGCAGACAGCCTTGTGTGTATGAACAACGGGACAGTCTTAGGATATCGGTAGATTACAGAGATAATCCCCAACGCTACTGAAGCATATATCGCACAGCGCTGAAGCCAGCTACGAAGGAAACTTTTTCGCAGATGGAGTGAAGAGTGCAGCTCTGCTGTCGGGTGTTCGTAGGTTCAGATTTCGAACAGCTAAGGAGAAGAGAGTGCCTAATGACGCCGAATGAAACCTTCATTTTCTATCTACGGTAGTACTTTGAAGCATTGTATCCTAAGACAGCACTATGAGTCAGGTATCCGAGGATGTCTTCCAGCTTTCCTACAGTCGTTTTTTCCTTGAATTATCTTACATACTGAGTCAATGTTGTTTCCGCTCATTTTCCAAAAGGGACTGGTCTCCTGCAAGATATTTCTTGCATGACAATGTTTGTGTTTCCTATTAAAAGCATTACGCCGTTTTTGTTGCCCCTTATTCGTAGATCACATTTACTTGTTGAGATGGTCATCCAGCATTGTATTAGGCACGTACCAGTTGCAAATGAAAATCCAGCGTTGAAGTAACCTCCAAATAAAAATGGTTGTAAACAATCTATTGACAAATCTGTGTCGTTTGTTTTCGATTCGTTTGAACTGAGAAAGAGGGACGCCGTTTGAAAGTTGAAGTAACCTTTGAAGTTTTTAAGGCTAATTGTTGAAAAGCTTAATTGGTTTCTACACCACCAGGACTCAAAAGCAAGATCTCTCGGAGCATTAAATACAATTTAAACTTCACTAACCACAAAGCTTGGGCAGCAGACCTAACTTCTCTGCTACGGTTTTCTTACAACAGTTGTACGATCGCAACGACTTTGAATGTGTAGTGTTCGTATCAAACATACGACATCAGAAAATATTACCTGCAGTCTACCGTGAGGGAATTATAGTCGCCACTGTGACATTTATGATCAGACAAATTTCATGCGTCTTCGCTGCGGTCGGTGGATCAGCTGCTGACAGCAGCCGGCAACTGTGTTACAACGAGATTACAAAATGTAATTTTATCCCCTTTCAGTTGCTCATCACTCCGTTGTTTTCACAGCTTTCGAACGACTATTAACCGTCCGCGAAAAAGGAAACCGTATTTGATACCTCCATGGCTTTTTGTTTAGCAATAGGTGTAACAGATACTGATTTTTTTTAAGATGTTATAGTACATCGCCTATGAAGAGATAATTATATTACGATTGACTACTTGATGAAGGAACATATTCTCAATGCAAATTGGTAAATCAGTACTTTTAGTCTATTACAAATAAGCGCCATGTTGTATATTCCGGTGACTCGAAAAAGGAGACTGCCTCGGAAGTCTAATATTCTTTCCTCGGCGTGTCGTCAGGTTTTGACTTTTTGACAAGTTCACAACATTTAGTGCTGAGCTGTACGCGATCCTGAACATATTGGAACACATGACACGTCAGCGAAATAATAAACTTCCCATCTGCTCAGTTTCACTCAGTCAACTAAAAGCAGGGAAAATGAACCGTAACATACACGAATCCCTCCATCAACTGCAACAGAATGAGAGAGTGACCGGAGTCCAGAAACTGAGGGAAATAAGCTTGCAAACAGAAAAGCCAATGGGACTAAAGGCAGCTCACTGTGACAATGTGTCATTGCTCTGCAGCTGTAGTCTCGCTGCTTGGTCAAAAAACCATACAGGTAACAAGTGGACCAACATACCTGTTAATCAAGGCTTGGATGAGTCTAAGTTATGTTGTAGATGGATCTGTCAGGAGTACCTGGCTAGCGGTTTTTCTTGGGACAGTCCTAGCTTCCGAGAAAATCGATGTTGCAAGTTTTATGCGTACGTCCCATATCCGTAACGTTGCTCATGTTGCGACCAACCAACCGTAGCACAGGGGCGAAGTTTGACGGCTGCCACGCTGGCGCTACGGTTTCCAATCCTGCTTTTTTACTTTATCTCAGTTTCATCCACAGAGTATCAATACGCCACTGAAATTATTCAGTAGTCATTTTCGTGGTATTAAATTCATTAAATCAATCTTTATAGCAAACTTTCTTCAGATATGTATTCCTTTTGTTACAAAATAGATTACAGAACCGCCTTATTGGATATCGCTTGCTGTGCACCAACAGAGTTCCGGATGGCAATTGCATCAGAAACAAATTCGTAGACTACTATGCACCTTCAGCGCAAGCTACTCCCTTGCAGGCACACGGATTCTTCAGAAGCCATCCCCGAAGAGTTTGTAACGTTCCCCTTCCGTTCTATCGACAATGTTGAAAATATATGACCGTGTAAGCATGTGCTTAAACAATTGGAATAAAACTTTGAAAAGGCTATCGTTCCGAAGATTCAATATAAAGTCGATAAATGAGGAGGAAGTAAACAACAAGATGCCTTCTAAGACAACTTATTCCGCCTACTTAATGACTAAAATTTAGTATGGTTGTTCGAAAGGTTTGTGCCATCATTCACGTACTGTGCCAACGAGAAGGGGTACCACGTGGATCGGAACAGAATAATAAGAGTTACTGAAATAATTATAGCTAAAAGAAATACGGTCGCCAGCCCAATTGGGCGAAATTTTTGTTGGGTAGGTGAATTAATGAGCCGAACGGTAAATGTCAATAATTACTCGAACACGCGCGGCAACAGAGCTGCACGCACGTTAGCAAAAACAATTGAAACGTTTACGTAATAAAGCGAGAAAGAAAATAGTTTGTACTCGAGATATCTAACGAACAGAGCTGAAATTTTGAAAACATGCAAGATAACACTTAGATTAATGGTTAGTTACTGCTGTAAGTGACAATGGCGCTACCTCACGGTAACTTCTATTTTCATATGAATTTTGGAAAACAGCAAAAAATAATTAAAAGAAACTATTGACTTCTGAACAGGGACGTAGAAATTGATAATTACTATATCAAAAGTTAATTATTATACTTCAGCACGACTGCAAGTCAAAATGTGAACCAGAACTTTACTAAGAACAAATTACAATAATCACTGATATCTCTTTCACTAATTCTAGTTAGTGCTTTTGTTCATAGTGCCAGGAATCATTTTAATTTGATTAGTTGATTTTCTATTTGCAACAATTAGATCGCCTCAGATTAAAGTTCAAATTTAAAGTTAGTGAGACCGAAATTACTGAATGCTTTAAGTTCAAATCTTTAACTGAATCTTACTTCATACGCAAAATTAACTGGCAATGTAATTTTCATTTTTCATAAACGGTACTCTGATTATTGTAACAATAGGACAGGGCAGGAACCTACTAGGTGAATGATTTTAGGAGAATCACGGGTAAACAGTTTTGATTAAACTATGGTAATTATGCACTCTCAAATACCACAAAGCTGAGTAACGCCGTTACAAAATTAGTTGACAATAAGCTGTGATGCAGCAATCTTACTTCAGTCCATTCTCGCAGTGCCGAAGTTGCTGACGACGATACTGCTGCTGGGTCCTTTACATGATAATTAGCGAGCACTGGCGCTATTGGCAATGATATTGGCGTGGCGGGTTCTTGATGTTGCTGCAGCCAATATTCCCACCGCCCACGCTCATCACTTGCCACGTGCCGCTAAACAATCACTCCTCCAGTACAGTGCGCACTTCAAGTATCACACCAGAGTTCCCTCTGCAGCGCGCGCTCTGACGTAACATCCTCCCGCGTCCAGAGACGCCGCTACTCCAACGATACTTATTCGTTGACAAAAACCTAACGTTTCCCTAACATTATCTCAGGGATTAATCAGCGATATTTACATAATATACATAATTGATTATACAGCAAAACACACAAATTCTTACATCGTGTACATATAAATTTACATAAAGATAAAAGCAAGTGTATATATATACATACAATAATAGATGGTCAAAGACCACATCGGCATGAAAGTGTTACAAGTTCCTGCAAATTCCAAAGATTTCTTTCTTGATCATCGCTACGAACCACTGATACTTTATAGTTCCTGTCAAACACGTAATAAATTGACATAGACTTAATGAATGTATTTTTATCGAACGTTTCCTCGAAGCGATTTCTCTAGTAGTCTTTAGCAACTTGGGAGCATTTGGAGCTTTTCTCTAGAAAATTTTAAACTGCTTGAAGTAAGCATCACAGGGTCGGCGAATTCCGCCCGCAAACATGGTCCCCGTGAACCTTAACCGCTGCGCTACTCTCACTTGGTTGAAATTTGACGAACCTCACGGGCATATGAGGTTGTCTTAAGACAATATTTTCTTGAGAACAATGGACCTCGCATTAAATGCCGCTAGCCAGGTACTCTGTTCACGTCCTCCAACTTACCCAAGACTCATCAAAATCCGTGATTAACGAGTCTGAGGGTCCCTTGTTCTTAGATAAATCGCTGACGCTGAGAGTCATTTACATGCAGTCGTTGAAACTGATTATCCTGCTGTGTCGTATCTCACACAACTCAGTCATAGGGGACGAAGAAGCCATGTTACTCTTAACGCACAGTTTTACACTCCGAACAGGAGTACCCCTTGGTCTGCGGTGGATGTGTAACGTGCAAATCAGTCATTTTGACGGCGGCAATAGGACACCGGTAAATTTAAATGAAAGCCTAGTCTTCACTTGACTATTTGAGTCCTTTTCGAATTTCTTGAATCTTTATATCATTGAAAAAATAAGTTAGGTTCTAGCGTTAGAGCTGCAAAATATGGCGCGCTCCCAACTAACGTGTTTCAGCACTTTCCGGTCGAGATATTCATAAACTTTTACTGACTTTTGTAATTGCCTAAGTAAATCTTTGCGTTCCCTGAACATTAACCTTACACTACTGTAGGTGTGTATGATTGTCTATTTTATTTTTATTGAAGAAGAGAATCAATATTTCTCCAGTTTTACTTAGCAGTTACCATATAGCACAGATGTCACTTGAACAAAGTTTTTAATGCTAAATTAAAAGCAATTAAATGAACTTAAGACATTTCCCAGCCACTAGGCTGCTCCTCGAAAAGCTTGTAATTAACAACTACTGCTTATTGGCCTCTTACAAACCGTACCGTTGTTCATTGTGGCTTAAACCCTACCACAGTTTAGTACATTGCGCCGTGGCCACTAGTTAAGGCGTTTGCTGTTCACGTGGAGACTGTCCACTTGTCTTTTTGATCGCAGCATGCCTGCCTTACATGGTAGAGTTGCTTTTTTTTCTTGCCCTCTGATTTTCCGAAGGGACAGACTCAACTGCATATTGACGGCGGTTTAGGTGGCATCTACAACCGAGGACGCTAGTGAAATGCGCGTCCTGGGCGCAAATCTGTTCAATGCTCAGGATGGTTAGTGATCCATTGTGATTGAACTTCCATTGCATTTCTAGCAATGAGTGTGGTGTGGGCCATAGCCATTAGTAGCCAATGTTCGTAGTCTCAAATTTACTCAGCATATATTAATACCTCACCACTGAACTCTAAATTCACTTCAGTTCATCGCTTGTATTATGATTAGACTGTCGAATGGCGCAGACATTCATGTGGAGATGTAATACTGCTCAATCATAGAAATGTGTAACGAGAGGTTTTAGTTACTGTGTGAGTAACATTTGACAGTGTTGTCAAAGCATTGCAACTGGAGTTAATTCCTGGCATCCCAAAAAATTTTACGTACTCATTACTGGAAAGTAGACTCATGTTCCTGCAACAGTTTCACGGAGCCAGATCATGAACAGGGCCACGAAAACGCGTGATCTGTGAGAAGATATCTTTAGGTTGCGAGCTAACAGAACTTTGGCCGCGTGGGCCTGACGTCTACACGTCCACCTGGAACACTCACGTGAAATGCTAGATTGTTACAGTCAGCCCCACTACCACGTCCACATGTAAGCAGACATGTAATCACTGTAATTAATCGTTAACAACATTTAAGGTAACTACCCAACGTACCTTCCAATAGCTAATTTTCATTTAGATGGTGGCGGGTAGACCTAAAGAACTTTCATAGCATTGCAATGCAAGTTAGTGTAACGTGCTTCTCAGAAATTTGTAGAGGGTTTGTACCTGTTGCAAGTACAGTAAACGACCTTCAGCCATTAAAGATTTCTATTAATTTATCACCTTCTGCTCATTTCAGTTATCCTCTTCCATTTATAAAAACTAGATTGTTTCAACGCAGTAGCGGCCAAACCAGCAAGTCGCCAGCAGATCGCATGTATTAAGTTACTTGACGATACAGGACTCATTTCCCGGAGTACGGCACTACTCTGCGTTATACAAAATTACGATCATTAACTGTGTTCAACGAATATTACAGCTAACAATGCTACCATCTGCAACGTAAAGGAAGCATACGTCTTTCTCCGTCGTTTTGGCGAAAAAATGTTAGTGGAGTTGGACAACGTATGCTCGTAATTATAATTTGTAGCTTTTAATGACTTCTGTGGGCCTAGACAATATCACATCGCTTTTCGAGACGATGCTGTTTTCAGTGTTAACGCGGTATGAGTTAAGAATCGGTATCAAAATGCTGGCATTTTCGTTCAATACATAACAAGCACAATAGATTCTCCATGCAGTGACAAGTTTTGTAACGTTTTAACATACAACGGATGTGAACACCTGTCGTTAGGCCGAGTGATTAGTAACAAGTTTTAAAAATTTATGATCATTTTGCATATGGAACGATACAACGCCGCGTAGTGGTTTATACTAAGGTGGTTTTCCTCGGATGTAACTACTGTTCGCTTCAGCGACCTGTTGTCAACGCTGGATCAAAATCGCAATCTTACCTTTAAATTCCATTGTTTTGTCCATTTCAGCCGTTTCAATATCGTTTGTTCGAATACCGGTATCCATATTCGTAGTGTCAGTGTTACTTAGAGTCCGCTGTACGTTTTCTTCTGCTTCATAAGACAGCAATGAAAATCAAATTCGAGATATAACTTTCGTATTAAAATTTAGCCTGCAGAATTCCCTTTTAGCGTTGTAGACGTCCCACACGATTGCCACAGTAGTAGATTTGTTATATTCAGACACGTGTTAAGCCTATGTCGGTTCTCCGAAGGCTTATGATTTAATGAGGGGGGGGGGGGGGGAAGCAATTTCGGCTGAAATGTAGCTTTGTGCCTCGTTAACTAAATAAATCCATGTACTATAAAATTCGTGTTACCCACGTCTTTGTGCTTGTTTTATTTGCAGTCATTTAACAAGTGCTTTCACAGGTTTATCTTGGAAAAACGTGTTACTTAAATTAATGTAACTTTATTGCTGGAGGACATCGTTTTTTAGTGAAAAGATTCCTTCCTGGATTTTTGGAGTTATCCGACCACCTGTTTTCCGTATTTTTGCTACCTGGCGTTAGTTAGCGCTTGATTGTAGAAGCTTTTCTACTGGACACGGCTAACCGAAGCAGATGAAAACAGGAAATATACAAGAATACGAAGTACAGTTACCTTCTTGAATGTGGTAGTATAAATTGAATTGTGAACAACTTGACCAGAACAGTTACCGAAGTAGGAGTACCGCTTGCCTGTATCTTAAGCATCTTCAAACTAGATGAAGGGTGCTGCATCAGATTTGATGACTGCGGGAGGCTACGTATGAACTGAAAAATTTCTTTTATCACGCTAGTTATTTCTCGGTAAGGGTTTTTTCAGTGTTACTTTCCGCTATGCCACTGCTGACGTTAACTTTTCTACTGTATACAAATTATGCCAACATTTCAGGACAATATCACTTCGAGTAAACGATGTACATGCAACTGCATACACTGAACTCTAGAAGCTCTAAGGTTGGCCACAGGCAAAACTCACCCATGAGCTCTTTGTGCCGAAATTAATCTGCAGATGCCACGGGGTACGATTCACTAAAATAGCGACTGTTGGGAACCTACAGTTAATGAATGGGCACGTCAAAGCGTTAACGAATTTACGAAAGGCAAATACAGTGCATACGAAACCCAAACATGACTGAAGCATGCAGACAACGTAGGCCGAAATTCATTTTAACGGCTGGGTTACCGGTAAGCGAGGGTGAATCTGATGATCTGCTTCGCATTATCATCTGTCCCACATGTGTATCCAGCCAAAACATGGGAACAACATTATGACAGCATTCCGTTGCACAAGTTTGAAACTTGTATCAGTCGGCTGCCAGGTTCCGACAGCAATGTTAGTAATCCATTCCCACAATGTATGCAGAGATGTGCATTGAAAGCGCAGCGCTAAGTGTACAAAGCGCAGCGCTAAGTGTACAAAGCGCAGCGCTAAGTGTACAAAGCGCAGCGCTAAGTGTACAAAGCGCAGCGCTAAGTGTACAAAGCGCAGCGCTAAGTGTACAAAGCGCAGCGCTAAGTGTACAAAGCGCAGCGCTAAGTGTACAAAGCGCAGCGCTAAGTGTACAAAGCGCAGCGCTAAGTGTACAAAGCGCAGCGCTAAGTGTACAAAGCGCAGCGCTAAGTGTACAAAGCGCAGCGCTAAGTGTACAAAGCGCAGCGCTAAGTGTACAAAGCGCAGCGCTAAGTGTACAAAGCGCAGCGCTAAGTGTACAAAGCGCAGCGCTAAGTGTACAAAGCGCAGCGCTAAGTGTACAAAGCGCAGCGCTAAGTGTACAAAGCGCAGCGCTAAGTGTACAAAGCGCAGCGCTAAGTGTACAAAGCGCAGCGCTAAGTGTACAAAGCGCAGCGCTAAGTGTACAAAGCGCAGCGCTAAGTGTACAAAGCGCAGCGCTAAGTGTACAAAGCGCAGCGCTAAGTGTACAAAGCGCAGCGCTAAGTGTACAAAGCGCAGCGCTAAGTGTACAAAGCGCAGCGCTAAGTGTACAAAGCGCAGCGCTAAGTGTACAAAGCGCAGCGCTAAGTGTACAAAGCGCAGCGCTAAGTGTACAAAGCGCAGCGCTAAGTGTACAAAGCGCAGCGCTAAGTGTACAAAGCGCAGCGCTAAGTGTACAAAGCGCAGCGCTAAGTGTACAAAGCGCAGCGCTAAGTGTACAAAGCGCAGCGCTAAGTGTACAAAGCGCAGCGCTAAGTGTACAAAGCGCAGCGCTAAGTGTACAAAGCGCAGCGCTAAGTGTACAAAGCGCAGCGCTAAGTGTACAAAGCGCAGCGCTAAGTGTACAAAGCGCAGCGCTAAGTGTACAAAGCGCAGCGCTAAGTGTACAAAGCGCAGCGCTAAGTGTACAAAGCGCAGCGCTAAGTGTACAAAGCGCAGCGCTAAGTGTACAAAGCGCAGCGCTAAGTGTACAAAGTGCAAAGAAAAGTGCCAAACTTTGACAGAACCTTGCAAACGCGTGTTTTGTGACCACGTAACTTACATGACTACACATAGCGAGAATACAGCGCATGCTTTCTAAAGAACTGTCGTAAAAACCATTTATGTAAATAAATTTAGAAGGGTGCACAATGTTGTGTCGTCTTCTGGAGAGGAATGACACTGTCGATGCTACAAACTCAGTCCAAAGCAGATTTAAGAGAAATTCTGTTTTAGTGTGGACTAATGGTGTCATTCACTCTTAATCAGTGATATCTGGTTCTGTCTCATACCGGTGGCGGCAGCAGAAGCAGAAGCTGCTGCTGCTGCTGCTGCTGCTGCTGCTAGGATCATGCATGCTACCTGAAGTACATTTGATGCTGTCTGACGCGAAAGGTATCTTTTCACCGCGCCTCTGGTGCTGTTTGGTAGGGGGGTCCAGACGTTGCCATGAACATGTGACTACTGTTTACCACAGACCCCACTCTACTGGTAAGTCATGTCATTACAGAAATTATGGGCTTTAGGAAATACAGACATACGATTATGCGAAAAGTGACTTTGCTGGCGACTCGACCCATGTTCAGAGCTGTTCCTAGATAGGTGTACTTAAACCAGATGTCCACGACTCTGGGTTTTTCGAGGTTGCCGAATATGACCACCATGTGTTATACCTGTATGACAATCGATATTTAGAATTTTTATCTTATGTATGTGGTTGTGGAGATCATTGTGCATTTATAGGCTTTAACTGGTTCATGTCAAGGGACAGTGCCATAACCTGCCGGCATCTTCACGCTGTCGTTAAGCAGGCAGCTTCCTGCTTATTTACCAGGCGAAGGCTGTCACCTGAAGTACTCTCGGCGAGTTATCGCCCTCCGATATCCGTAAGATATCTTTGAGACAAATGTACTATCGATGTGAATAGAAAGTTTAATGGTTTAGTACTTCTCTCGACCTTACACGAATGCTAACTATGTCGCTGATAAACTTACTTCGTAATGCAATACAACGATTGTTGTGAGACATTTATCCATCTTTTCTTTTAAAATTTACGTCTATCTGAAAGTAGACTCATGATCAAGAATGTACGAATGCGTTATTCAAGCGAAGTAAGTTTTCGATCGATAGAATCGAGAGCAGAAATTATACCTTATGTTAATTTGTGGAAGACACGAAACTTACGGGACTGGTTACAAGACAGTAAATGAACTTTTTCTCTACTTCTGAGCTAGTAGGAAGTTAATAGGTGTCGCTGTGTTAAATTCGTCGTGGTGAGCCCTTTTGGGAATGGGTCTTAAAGAGTCCAGCTGAATTACTGCACGTAATTGATTGAAAGATTGTTAACTGCACGTTAAGAATATCAATTTATGTTACATGCGAAGGGAGATCGCGCTGCAATGGCTGTAATCTATTTTGAAGGGTAGGGGGGGAAATTATTCGGGTGAATTTCCCTTCGTTTGAATTCCAGCTTTAGGAGTATCTAATTCCACTAGTCATCGGATACTCTTTTTCGACATGCTCAATTTATTCAACTTTAACAACATTTAAAAATCCACTGGAGCGTAAGATCTCAGTTCATTATAAATGTTTCACATTATTAAAATTTTACATACGTTATGTGTCCTCGCCACGCCTAGTGAAATAGGCGAGTTCCAATATGCATTCTCTTAACATCAGGCTTAATTAGGTGTACACATTCGTCCACAAAGTTCAGGCAGGAATTGGACAATGTCATGTCAAGAGCATTACATTTTTGTTTCGTGCTTATACATGCCGTTCCGCTACTCCTGAGGCCACGCCAGAAGCTTGGCCCGGAGAAGCCCTATGCTCTGATGCATCCACAGGCTCTTCTGGCCTGAAGTATTGGTAGACAATACCCGCAGCAACACCGCCTACGCACGGTCCCACCCAGTACACCTGCAAAAGACGGCCGAACCAATACAAATTCGTATCATCGTTAAACAGCTTTGTTGACAACTCTCTTAATGCATTTCAGATTTTTCCTTGGATACATACCCAATGGTTTATCCAAGATCCAGTAACGAAAGCAGGTCCGAAAGAACGAGCCGGATTCATACCAGCACCAGTATACTGCATCTGCGAAAAAATGAAGGTCATTTAGTCTTGCACGATACCTCAGGGATATTTCCGCCTTACATTTGAATCCATCAGACTAGGGATATACAGTTTATTGAACTGTAGGAGATCCTTTGTCATTTACAGGTGCGTACTGTGGCTGCTTTTTCCGCTACTATCAGGATATGCCATACTGATGTACGAAGTGAATTTTATATCGTTGGAAATTTTTGGGTAGTACTCTACAAAATCTTAAATTTAACTGACATCGTAAAGCAGTTTTATCTTCCCGAGGCTGAAGTTATGAAGGCGAGCACACATCCTAACTCCGTGTTATTTAGTTTGGGACGATACCTTCACGTTTAGTCTGACACATACTTAACCTCAATGATTCACTTCATTCATTGTAACAGTGTTCCTGGTGTGTGAACATCACCACTCTTTCCCACTCACTGATGACACCAAAGTGATCATACGTCTGGACGACGCAAGGTCGATCCACACTATATGGCATTAGTCCACATAGAAAATTTAAACACACAGTTTAAATAAACACTAATGTCACCGATTACTTTTATACGGGGTAGACCAAGAAGTAGTGCTCTGTGTCCAAAAATTTAGTGACTGAGAAACAGCTAAATTAGTACTGATTCTTGACTGAACTGTCCGCTACACACCTCACTCTTTGCACTGTCTTCTATCCATTGGTATCTACCTGCGACATCATTGAACCACTGCACAAAAAACCAGTTCAGAAACCTTCAGCACCTTGCTTTTTGACTTGTGCTTAAGCTGTTTTAACTTCATGCAAGTTATTTGATCCGTAACAGCGTATGTTCTTTTCGTAAGTCCTAACATTTTTTTTTTTTTTTGTGGTTTTAGGGCGCAAAACTATGGTCATTAGCGCCCAGCCCGTGACATAGAAAACAGGAAAAAAACGAAATTTAAAATCAGCAGCAATGGGAACAAAATCATAAAATTTGAGTAACTAAAGGCAGAAGGAATGCTTAAAAATCCACTATAGAAAGGGGTTGGTTGTCCCCCAAAAAAAGCTTCAAATGACTGACGTCATTTCACTGTCACTAATAAACTGTAGAACGCGGTCAGCTGAGCGCGTGTCATCTGCTAAAATCGACGATAGATCAGGCGATAGCTGTAGACGGGAGCGTAACGGATTAAAATAGGGGCATTCAATTAAAAGGTGTCTGACCGTCCACAGCTGAGAGCAGTGGGGACAGAGTGGGGGAGGATCACCGCTTAAAAGATGTCGATGACTAAAAAGACAGTGCCCTATCCGGAGTCGAGCTAAAATTACCTCCTCCCGACGACGCGTTCGGGAGGAAGAGGTCCAAGCGCAAGGAAGGGCTTTCACTTCCCGCAATTTATTGTGGGGAAGTGTTGACCAATGCGCATGCCATAAATGAGCAGCTTGGCGGCATAAAACGCTCCGTAGATCGGTAAACGGAAGAGACTGAATAGCTGGCCGAGGAAGAGAGACTGCAGCCTTGGCCGCTATATCGGCCGCCTCATTTCCACAGATACCAGCGTGTCCCGGGAGCCAGAGGAACGCCACTGAGACGCCCCCCAGGTGGAGCAAGCGCAGACAGTCCTGAATCCGGTGGACCAGAGGGTGCACAGGGTAAAGAGCTTGGAGACTTAGGAGAGAGCTGAGAGAATCTGAGCAGATTACGTACTGTATCCGCTGATGGCGGCGGATGTAGTGGACAGCCTGGAGAACAGCGAAAAGCTCTGCAGTATAAACCGAACACTGGTCGGGAAGCCGAAAGTGATTTGGGGTGTCGCCAACAATATAGGCACTCCCTACACCTAACGATGTTTTCGAGCCATCGGTGTAAATAAATATGGCATCCGTCATTTGTGCACATAGAGCAGCAAATGCCCGACGGTAAACAAGTGTAGGGGTACCATCCTTGGGAAATTGACATAGGTCTCTGAGCAAGTTGATCCGGGGACGGAGCCAAGGCGGTGCTGTACCCCAAGTTGTCAAGAAGGTTTTAGGAAAGCGGAAGGAAAGAGAATGGAGCAGTTGACGGAAGCGGACTCCCGGGGGTAGTAGGGAGGAGGAGCGGCCTGCATACCCGACATCAAAGGAGGCGTCGAAAAAAAGGTCATGCGCTGGATTAGCAGGCATGGAAGACAGATGGCTAGCATAACGACTCAGAAGGACTGCCCGCCGATTGGACAGCGGAGGTTCAGCAGTCTCAGCATAAAGGCTTTCCACAGGGCTGGTGTAAAAAGCTCCAGATACTAAACGTAATCCACAGTGGTGGATAGAGTCGAGACGCCGAAGAATAGACGGCCGAGCAGAGGAGTAGACTATGCTTCCATAATCCAATTTCGAGCGCACTAAGGCGCGATAGAGGCGGAGAAGGACCACTCAGTCCGCTCCCCAAGAGGTACCATTCAGGACACGGAGGGCGTTAAGCGAACGCAGACAGCGAGCCGAAAGATAGGAAACGTGGGAGGACCAGCACAGTTTTCTGTCAAACATAAGACCCAAGAATTTAGCGACGTCGGAAAACGGAAGGTTGACAGGACCTAGATGTAAGGAGGGCGGAAGAAACTCCTTACGTCGCCAAAAATTTACACAAACGGTCTTACTGGGTGAGAAACGGAAGCCGGTTTCGATGCTCCACGAGTGGAGGCGATCGAGACATCCTTGAAGACGTCTTTCAAGAAGGCTGGTCCGTTGAGAGCTGTAGTAGATCGCAAATTCATCCACAAAGAGGGAGCCCGAGACATCAGGAAGGAGACAATCCATAATTGGATTAATGGCGATGGCAAACAGTACAACACTCAGCACGGAGCCCTGGGGTACCCCGTTTTCTTGGGAGAAAGTACGGGAGAGAGTAGTGTTCACCCGCACCCTAAATGTGCGCTCTGCCATAAATTCGCGAAGAAAAAGGGGCAGCCGGCCTCGAAAGCCCCAAGAGAACAGTGTGCGGAGAATGCCTGTCCTCCAACAGGTATCGTATGCTCTCTCCAGATCAAAAAATATTGCTACCGTTTGACGTTTCCGGAGAAAATTGTTCATGATATAAGTGGAGAGAGCAACAAGATGGTCAACGGCAGAACGATGCTTTCGGAATCCGCATTGGGCTGGTGTTAAAAGACTGCGGGACTCCAGCCACCAAGCTAAACGGTAATTCACCATACGCTCCAAAACCTTACAGACACTACTCGTGAGAGAAATGGGGCGATAGCTAGAGGGGAGATGTTTGTCCTTTCCAGGTTTCGGAACGGGAACGACAATAGCTTCCCGCCATCGCCTGGGAAAGGTACCGTCGGTCCAAATTCGATTATAAAGGCGAAGGAGGTAACGCAGGCTATGGGTTGATAAATGCAGCAACATTTGGACATGGATACCATCCGGTCCTGGGGCGGAGGAGCGAGAAGAAGAGAGTGCATGTTGGAGTTCGCGCATGGAGAAAACAGTATTGTAGCTTTCGCGATTGTGAGAGGAGAAAGCAAGATGTCGCACTTCCGCTGCACGTTTCTTCGGGAGAAACGCTGGCGGGTAATTTGAAGAGCTCGAAATCTCAGCAAAGTGCTGACCCAATGAGTTAGAAATTGCGACGGGGTCCACTAAGGTATCATGCGCGACAGTGAGCCCAGAGACCGGGGAGAAACTAGGCGCGCCTGAGAACCGTCGAAGCCGACTCCAAACTTCCGAGGAGGGAGTGAAGGTGTTAAATGAGCTAATAAAGTATTTCCAGCTTGCCTTCTTGCTATCGCGGATGACGCGACGGCATCGCGCACGGAGCTGCTTATATCGGATACAGTTGGCCAAAGTTGGATGGTGACGGAAAATGCGAAGAGCACGTCGCCGCTCACGTATTGCGTCACGGCATGCCTCGTTCCACCAAGGAACTGGAGGGCGCCGGGGCAATTCGGAGGTGCGTGGTATTGAACGTTCCGCAGCTGTGAGAATAACGTCGGTAAAATGTGTGACCTCATCGTCGACGCTGGGAAAGCGACGGTCATCGAATGTCGCTAGAGACGAAAAAAGTGTCCAATCGGCTTGGGCAAACTTCCAGCGACGCGAGCGCATATATGGCAGTTGAGGCTGCAGTCGAAGAACACATGGAAAGTGGTCACTCGAGTGTGTATCATCAAGGGCGAACCATTCGAAGCGCCGAGCTAGCGGAACAGTACCGACCGCAAGGTCCAAATGAGATAAATTTGTCATGGAGGCAGACAAAAATGTGGGGACCCCAGTGTTGAGGCAGACTAGATCCGCTTGGTGGAAGACGTCTAGCAATAGTGAGCCACGTGGACAAGGATGTGGAGATCCCCAAAGCGGGTGGTGGGCATTTAAGTCCCCAACCAGCAAATAGGGGGGTGGAAGCTGATCAAGAAGATGGAGATCAGCTCGTGCCATTGGTGTAGACGATGGAATGTATACCGTACAAAGAGAGAACGTGTATCCAGAAAGGGAAAGACGGACCGCGACAGCTTGGAAGGAAGTGTTTAAGGGGATTGGGTGATAATGGAGAGTATCATGGAGCAGAATCATGAGTCCTCCATGGGCTGGAGTGCCTTCAACAGAGGGGAGGTCATATCGGACGGACTGAAAATGAGGGAGAACAAAGCGGTCATGGGGACGCAGCTTTGTTTCCTGAAGACAGAAGATGACCGGCGAGTAGGATCGTAAAAGGATCGACAATTCCTCCCGATTGGCGCGAATGCCGCGGATATTCCAGTGGATAATGGACATAGGGTGAACAGAAAATGGAGGAACGTGACCAAGGGTGCTGTCAACTCAACGACTGCTCAGAGCTTGCGACCGACAGCATGGAATGGCATTCAGTCGAAGGCAGAAGATCCTGATCCATAGGTTGGTCAGGAGCAGCTCCTGCCACCAACGATCGGCCAGTTGACCGGCCACCAGCAATGCGCCTCGGCGACACAGAAGATGGCCGAGGGCGATTTCCGCCAGGTGGTGCTGTAGAGGGGACACGCCTTGGCGGAGAAGGAGAGGAACTGTGTTTCTTCGTAGCCTTCTTAGAAGTATGATGTTTAGATGAAGGAGGAACCGATGGTTGTGAAGTTGCGGTACGTAAAAACTCTTCACGAGAATGCTCTTTTTTCGAAGACTTGGCGTCTGACTTTTGGGCTCGAGATTTAGCAGAACCCGATGAAGGGTGAGCCATAGAGTGGGCAGGCGAAAGGGGTGAGGTTGAACGGGCGATCTTTGCGCTGGCCGATCTGACGACCGTGGTACTAAAGGTGAAGTCGCAAGTCTGCGTGGCCGCCTCCTTTGTTGGTCGAGGAGAAGCAAGGACAGCGCTGTATTTACCTTTCTGAGGCACGGTGGGCTGTCGACTGGCGAGTAACTTTCGAGCAGCAAAGGTCGACACCTTTTCCTTCACTCTTATTTCCTGGATGAGCTTTTCATCCTTAAAAACGGGGCAATCTCGAGAGAAGGCAGCGTGGTCACCCATACAGTTGATGCAGCGAGGGGATGGAGGTGGACAAGCACCCTCATGGGCATCCTTGCCACAAGTAACACATTTGGCCGGATTGGAACAGGACTGGCTGGTATGATTGAACCGCTGACATCGATAGCAACGCGTAGGGTTTGGGACATAAGGGCGAACGGAAATTATCTCATAGCCTGCTTGATTTTTGATGGGAGTTGCACTTTGTCAAATGTCAAGAAGACAGTGCGGGTTGGAATGATGTTCGAATCAACCCTTTTCATAACCCGATGAACAGCTGTGACGCCCTGGTCAGACAGGTAATGCTGAATTTCTTCGTCAGACAATCCATCGAGGGAGCGCGTATAAACGACTCCACGCGAGGAATTTAAGGTACGGTGCGGTTCCACCCGGACAGGGAAGGTGTGGAGCAGAGAAGTACGCAGCAATTTTTGAGCCTGGAGGGCACTGTGTGTTTCTAACAACAGGGTGCCGTTCCGTAATCTGGAACAAGACTTTACAGGACCCGCAATTGCGTCGACACCTTTCTGTATAATGAAAGGGTTGACCGTGGAAAAGTCGTGACCTTCGTCAGACCGAGAAACAACAAGGAACTGTGGCAACGATGGAAGAACAGTCTGTGGCTGAGACTCAGTGAACTTACGTTTGTGAGCAGACATAGTGGAAGGTGAGGAAACCATTGCGGAAGAATCCCCCATGATTACCGGCGTCTCCGATGGCGCGCTCCTCCCTTGTGGGGGCCCTCGCCGAGGGCACACCCGCCTTAGGGGATTGTTCACACCTCAGGTCACACCTCCCGACAAACGGACGGAGGGACCAATCGGCACTTTCGGAAGGTATCAGCTCGGGTAATTACCCCTCCCTGGGCCTGGCCGTTACCAGGGGGTACGTACGTGTCCTACCTGTCTACCCGGGGCGGGGAATTACGCGTTACCCCGTCACCGGCTACGCATGGAAGTGCGTGGGTCGGCCTTCAGACACGCACAGGGAGGAAAGAAGAGAAAGGGAAAGGAAAGAAGAGGGGGTCTCAAACGCCGTAGCGGAGAAAAGGGCAAGGAGAAGAGGGAAGGAAAAGAGAAGGACAGAGGAAGGACGAGGACTGGCAAGTGTAAGAGCAAGGAATTTGGAACAGTTTCGAGCGTCCGTCTCCGGACGTAGGCACAAACCATACTCCCAGAGGGGGAGAAAGGAAGGAAAGAGACAGAGGTGAGGGGGGGGGGGGCGAAGATGGGGGACGGGGAGGGATGCGGAAAGGGAAGGGAAGGTATGCAGCCCGGAAAAGGAAGGAGGGCCACATTAGCTCGGGGTCCCGTGCTCGCTACGCACGTGTCCACAAAAGAGTTGTGGACCCCCTGGGGGGTAAGTCCTAACAGTCAGATGGGCTGTAGGGTGCAAGATCCACCAATGACCAGCCTTATTTTGCAATCGCTTGGGAGGCGAAGAATGACGTTCGAGGGCGCGCATTATTGGCTCCATAAGATTCTTGACCGTGGTTACACAGGCGTCGCTGTTTATCGGTAACGCTACAGCGTTTATCTTGCTGATCGCTATCAATACGTCCTCGATTCAAATCTCATCAATGTCTGCCAGCCGCTGTGCGGAGTGCCTGCAATGTCAGTTTCTTCGATATTTAAGTATTTCACCTGCTGCCGTACGTTGTGCATGTCCATTACAGCGTACCCGCCCACTTGTGTCGAAACAGCTTGAAAATAGTTACAAGAAGCAGAGCCTCTAATTATTGTAGCCTTTTTTTGATGCCTTGGTTCAACGATGGCGAAAATTTGTACAAATGGTCACAAACGGTAGTGTTGGGCAAATAACAGTTCACGCTACGATCTATACGAACTTCGCTATTTTAATTTTTTTTTAAATATCGAGACACTGTTCCATCCACCCTTAATTCGAATCTGAATGATTCCATAATCAGCGAAAGCTAAACATGTATCTTTGTTGCATTATGATGCACATATCCTGGTAAGAATTCAAGCGAAGGAGAAATCAACAGTTGAAGGGGAAACACTGGGTTAGTTCACTGGCCAGAAGCAACCTGAAATCGCCGCCGCTGTCACTAGAATATTTAACGACACAGACTCGCCACCTAGACGTTAGCCACCAACAAACGCAAGCCATCTCAAGGCTTTGGTGTTCGCTTGGAAAATTTTTTTTTTTTTGGTGGGGTTTAAGGGCGCTCAACTACTGAGGTCATTAGCGCCCAGTCACTGTTGTTAGACCACATGGAATCTAGTAAAACTCAAGGGGAGTGGGGGACACCAGAAGGACCTAACAAAGATGTAGATAAAAGAAGTAAAAAGGTTAGATGTCTTTGGACAAGCCAGTCAAAGTTATAAAACGCAGAACACGAGCAGCTGCTCGAGCGTCATCAGCTAAAATATCCGGTAAAGTGGATGGCAGGGACAGGACAACACGAGATTGACTAAAGCGGGGACACAACAATAAAACATGGTGCACTGTTAAGCCTGACCACAAGGGCACTGCGGGGCTGGGTCACCGGAGAGCAGGTAGCGGTGGCTAAACCGGCAATACCCAATCCGCAACCTGGTCAGAAGGACCTCCTCACGCCGAGATGGTCGGGAGGAGGTTGTCCAAGCAGTTGGGAGCAGTTTTACTGCCCGGAGCTTGTTTCCTTGGAGGGATGACCAAGCATCCCACCACAACGACACAAGCCTCTTACAAACATCCCCACGAACGTCGGATGAAGGGACACAATGGGAGGCTGGCTGAGGCAGGAGGACTGCAGCCTTAGCTGCAGCATCAGCAGCCTCATTCCCAGGCACCCCTACATGTCCGGGAACCCACAGAAAGCTGACAGGAGAACCATTATCAGCGAAAGAATGGAGGGACTGCAGGATCCGTTGCACCAAGGGATCGACCGGATAGGGATCTCCAAGGCTCTGAGGAGCACTGAGGGAATCAGAGCAGAGTACATATGATGAATGGCGGTGGCGGCGGGCATACTGAACGGCCTGATGGAGAGCAAAAAGCTCGGCCGTAAAGCTGGAACATTGGTCAAGGAGCCGGTATTTAAAGGTGGCGGCCCCAACGACAAAGGCATAGCCGACACCATCGTCAGTTTTGGAGCCATCGGTGTAAATAAACGTGTGACCAGCAAGTCGAGCACGAAGATCGACAAACCGTGAGCAATACACTGCAGCCGGAGTACCCTCCTTCGGGAGTGAGCTGAGGTCGAGATAAATATGAACCGGAGCCTGGAGCCAAGGTGGTGTCGGGCTCTCACCCTCTCTGAACGTGGTAGGGAGGGCAAAATCCAATTGTCGAAGCAGGCGACGGAAGCGGACTCCGGGGGGCTGCAGGGCAGACACATACAACCCGTACTGACGGTCGAGAGAATCGGCGAAGAAGGACTGATAAGAGGGGTGGTCGGGCATTGACAACAGCTGGCAGGCATACCGACACAGCAGTATGTCGCGCCAGTAGGTCAATGGTAATTCGGCAGCTTCAACATAAAGACTCTCGACAGGACTAGTGTAGAAGGCTCCGGTCACAATACGTAACCCCCGTTGGTGGATGGAGTTGAGACGGCGTAAAAGGGATGGCAGAGCAGACGAGTAGACGAGTAGACGAAGCTCCCATAATCCAGCTTCGATCGGACTATGGACCAATACAAGCGAAGCAGGACAGTGCGATCCGCTCCCCAAGATGAACCGCTAAGAACTCTTAGGACATTAAGGGAACGTGTACAACGAGCCGCCAATTAAGAGACATGCAGAGACCAACAAAGTTTCCTGTCCAGTGTGAGCCCTAGAAACTTAGTTGTTTCCACGAATGGAAGAACAACGGGACCGAGATGTAAGGATGGCGGAAGGAACGCTTTATATCGCCAAAAGATGATACAAACCATCTTCTCTTCAGAGAACTGGAAGCCATTTGCCATGCTCCATGAGTATAGGCTGTCTAGACAACGCTGAAGGCAGCGCTCCAGGTGTCATTTTCTCTGGGCACCGCAGTAGATTGCGAAGTCATCGACAAAGAGAGCCTGAGACATTAGGCGGAATGCAATCCATAATTGGATTCATCGTGATGGCAAAAAGGGCTACGCTCAAGACGGAGCCCTGAGGCACTCCATTCTCCTGGAGGAAGACGTCGGACAATACGAAACCCAAACATACCCTATACTTTTTATCGGTTAAAAAGGAATCAATAAAAAGGGGCAGGCGACCACGTAGGCCCCACCTCTGCATCGTGCCGAGGATACCTCCTCTCCAACAGCTATCATAAGCCTTCTCCAAGTCGAAGAACACGGCTACCGTTTGGCGCCTTCGCAAAAAGTTGTTCATGATGAATGTCGACAAGGTCACAAGGTGGTCAACAGCGGAGCGGCGGCGACGAAAGCTGCATTGCACATTAGTAAGTAGCAGTAGGGATTCAAGAATTCAGACTAACCGAGCATTAACCATGCGCTCCATCACCTTACAGACACAGCTTGTAAGAGAAATGGGGCGGCAACTAGAAGGAAGGTGTCTATCCTTCCTGGGTTTGGGTACAGGAACAACGACGGCGTCACGCCAACGCATGGGGACCTGACCTTCAGTCCAGACGCGATTCTAGGTACGAAGAAGGAAGCTTTTGCCCGCCGGAGAAAGGTGTGCCAGCATCTGAACGTGAATGGCATCTGGCCCCAGAGCAGAGGACCGGGACAGTGCAAGCGCACATTCTAGTTCCCGCATAGTAAAGGGGGCATTCCAAGTTTCCAGATTCAGTGAGTGGAAGGAAGGTCGCCGAGCCTCTTCTGCCTATTTTCTGGGAAGGAAGGCAGGGTGGTAATGGGCGGAGCTTGAAACCTCCGCGAAAAACCGGCTGAAGGCGTTGGAGACATCCACAGGATCAACAAGGACCTCATTACCTGAGGTCAGGCCAGGTACCGAGGAGTGGGCCTTAATGCCCGACAGACGGCGCAGGCCACCCCAAACGACAGAAGAGGGAGTAAAACTATTAAAGGAGCTGGTGAAAGAGGCCCAACAAGCTTTTTTTGCTGTCTTTGATGATTCTACGGCATTGCGCTTGGAGTCGTTTGTATCCAATACAATTCGCCAACGTAGGATGGCGGCGAAAGGTGCGTAAAGCACGTCGTCGAGCACGGATAACGTCTCTACGAGTCTCATTCCACCAGGGGACGGAAACACGACGTGAAGAAGAGGTAGTACGAGGAATGGAACGTTCGGCAGCATTGATGATAACAGCCGTGAGGTATTCGACCTGACTGTCACAACTGAGAAAATCGTGGTCCGGAAAGGTCGCCAAGGAGGAGTAAAGTCCCCAGTCAGCTTTCGGTATGTTCCAGCTCGAAGGACATGGGGATGGGGTGTGGTGCAGGAGACGAACGACACAGGGGAAGTGGCCGCACGAATAGGTGTCAGAAAGGACATACCACTCGAACCGATGGGCAAGAGCGGGAGAACAGATCGAAAGGTCCAAGTGGGAGTAGGTATGAGTGGAGTCCGAGAGGAAAGTCGGGGCGCCAGTATTGAGGCAGACAAGATTGAGATGGTTGAAGACATCCGCCAAGAGTGAGCCTCTTGGACAGGATGCAGGAGAGCCCCAAAGGGGATGATGGGCGTTGAAGTCGCCAAACAATATTAACGGCGGAGGAAGCTGAAAAATCAGGTGCATCATGTCAGCCTGACTACCTGTGGATGACGATGGAGTGTAGATGGTACAAACAGAAAAAGTAGAGCTAAAGTAATACGGACAGCTATTGCTTGGAGTGGGGTGGTCAATGGGATGGGACGGTAATAGACATCGTCCCGAACGAGCAACATGACCCCACCATGAGCTGGGATACCGTCCACAGGGGTGAGGTCACACCGCTCCGAGGTATAGTGGGTAAAGGCAATACGGTCAGTCGGGCGCAACTTGGTTTCCTGGAGATCAAGGACGAGCTGACAGTGCAGGCGGAGGAGCAGTTGTAATTCCTCCCGATTAGATCGAATACCTCTTATGTTCCAATGTAACAAGGCCATCGCTAGTCAAAGAAGAGGGGGAACGAGACGGGGGGAAGAGCTGGTAACCTCGACAGCCGCGGAGGGCCAGGTTTCGAGGGAACAACGCTACAACCGGCGGGAGGCGGATCCTGTTCCATCGAGTCGTCGCCAGCTGCAGCCGCTGTCCCTGGTTGTGTAGGAGTGGCAGCATCATTTGCCGACGAGAGGCCAGTTGAGCGCCTGGCAGTAGAGCGTCCCGGCGAAACTGAGGGGAAGCAGCGACTCACAGATGGAGCGTCAGACGAAACGCGCTGGGGTGGAGAGGGGATAGAGACTTTTTCTTGGAGGCCTTCTTGGAAGGCCAATGAGGCACAGGGATGGTAGGCTGGTCCCGAAGAAGGTCCTCACGCATGGAGTCCTTTTTGGAACGCCGGACCTCGGAAGCTGGGGTCCGGAACGTTTCTCTAATGGACGCCTGAAAAGAGGATCGCTTCTCAGGCGGCGGGGGAGGAGGAGGAGGAGGAGGAGGAGGAGGAGGAGGAGGAGGAGGAGGAGGAGGAGCCCCTGGGACAGAGGGGGTGGGGGCCATGAGGGAGGAATATTTGGAAGGGAGGGATTTGGGAGGCAGAGGCATGGAACCCGGATGGGGGGAGGAGGCGGAGGGGGGACAGGATAGGGGTGAGGATACCGCGGAAGGAGTGGACACAACTGAGGCAAACAAAGTGGTCAACGGCACGGGATGGAGGCGGTCATACTTCTTCCTGGCCTCAGAATAAGAGAGACGATCCAAAGTTTTGAGTTCTTGTATCATCTTCTGATACGCGGGGCAGTTTAAGATCTAGGCGAGTGGGTGCCAGGACAATTAACGCACCGAGGTAGTGCGGTGCATGTATGTTCCTCACGAGGAGGACGTCCACAATCGCCACAAAGGGGCTCAGCCTCACACCGTGACGACATGTGCCCAAAGTGCAAACACCGAAAACAACACATAGGAGGCGGGACGTAAAGTCGCACGTCGCACCGGTAGCACATCACCTTTACCTTCTCTGGGAGAACGTCCCCCTCAAAGGCGAAGATAAAGGCCCCAGTGTCGATGCGACGGTCTTTGGGGCCGCGCTGGACTCGCCGGACGAAATGCATGCCTCGGCGCTCCAGGTTGGCCCTGAGCTCCTCATCAGATTGCAGCATGAGGTCCCAATGAAAAATAACCCCCTGCATCCTATTTAGTGCAAGATGCGGACACTGCGATGTCCCCTAGGCGGTCTCACGCCTGGAGCGCCGCCGACTGTGTGGCGGAGGTGGTCTTGATAAGAACGGACCCCGAACGCATCTTACCGAGAGCCTCTATTTCCCCAAAGATGTCCTCAATGTGCTGAACAAAGCACATGGGCTTGGAGGTGGCGAACGTCCACCCATCGGTTCGAGAAAAGACCAAATAGCAGGGGAATTTTTTTTCCCCAAGCCAACGGGCCTTTCCTTCCTCCAGGGGAGTGGCCAAGGGGGAAGGGGCAGGAGAACCAGAACCAGAGACAGTACCTTTCTTTTTAAAAGACTCGGCCGCAGAGCGACCCGATAGATGTTTACGTTTCATCTGCGAAACGTCCGCCCCAAAACCACCCACTCCGACCAGGGGCTCTCCCCACAGTCGGCACCCAGCCTCAGCAAGGGCCACCTGGCAGGATGACCGTTGCCGGGAGTCCTGATGCCCCAAGGAGACTGGCATCTACTCCTTGGCCGACGTTGGGAGGGTGCAGCTCAGGTATCGGCAGTATGATCCCTGTGTTGTCAGGGGGCTACAACCTAGAGGGTACACGACGACCCCACCACAACGGGCTGGCTACCGTGCTGGATTTCGGGTGCCATGGAAGTCCATGATCGTATTTTTTTTTGGGTAAGGATTAAGGGCGCTCAACTGCTGAGGTCATTAGCGCCCAGTCACTGGTGTTAGAGCACATAGAATCTGCTAAAACTCAAGGGGATGGGGGGACACCAGAAGGACCTGACAAAGATGCAGATAAAATAAGTAAAAAGGTTAAATGTCTTTGGGCAAGCCAGTTAAAGTTATAAAACGCAGAATACGAGCAGCTGCTCGAGCGTCATCAGCTAAAACATCCGGTAAAGTAGTTGGCAGGGACAGGACAACACGAAATTGACTAAAACGGGGACACGACAATAAAACATGACGCACTGTTAATGCCTGACCACAAGGGCACTGAGGGGCTGGGTCACCAGAGAGCAGGTAGCGGTGGCTAAACCGGCAATGCCCAATCCGCAACCTGGTCAGAAGGACCTCCTCGCGCCGAGATGGTCGGGAGGATGATGTCCAAGCAGTTGGGAGCGGTTTTACTCCACGGAGCTTGTTTCCTTGGAGGGATGACCAAGCATCCCACCCCAACGACAAGCCTCTTACATACATCCCCACGAACGTCAGATGACGGGACACAGTGGGAGGCTGGCCGAGGCAGGAGGACTGCAGCCTTGGCTGCAGCATCCGCAGCCTCATTCCTAGGCACTCCTACATGTCCAGGAACCCACAGAAAGCTGACAGAACCACCATTATCAGCGAAAGAATGGAGGGACTGCAGGATCCGTTCAATCAAGGGATGGACCGGATAGGGAGCTCCAAGGCCCTGAAGAGCACTGATTGAGTCAGAGCAGAGTACGTACGATGAATGGCGGTGGAGGCGGGCATACTGACCGGCCTGATGGAGAGCAAAAAGCTCGGCCGTGATGCTCGAACATTGGTCGAGGAGCCGGTATTTAAAGGTGGCAGCCCCGACGACAAAGGCACAGCCGACACCATCGTCAGTTTTGGAGCCATCGGTGTAAATAAAGGTGTGACCGGCAAGGCGAGCACGAAGTTCGACAAACCGTGACCAATACACTGCAGCCGGAGTACCCTCCTTCGGGAGTGAGCTGAGGTCGAGAGAAACATGAACCGGAGCCTGGAGCCAAGGCGGTGTCGGGTTCTCACCCTCTCTGAACGTGGTAGGGAGGGCAAAATCCAATTGTCGAAGCAGGTGACGGAAGCGACGGAAGCGGAGTCCGAGGGGGCAGCAGGGCAGACACATACAACCCGTACTGATGGTCGAGAGAATCGGCGAAGAAGGACTGGTAAGAGGGGTGTTCGGGCATAGACAACAGCCGGCAGGCATACCGACACAGCAGTATGTCGCGCCGGTAGGTCAATGGTAACTCGGCAGCTTCAGCGTAAAGACTCTCGACAGGACTAGTGTAGAAGGCTCCGGTCGCAAGACGTATCCCCCGATGGTGGATGGAGTTGAGCCGGCGTAAGAGGGACGGCCGAGCGGACGAGTAGACGAAGCTCCCATAATCCAGCTTCGATCGAACTATGGACCGATACAATCGAAGCAGGACAGTGGGATCCGCTCCCCAAGATGAACCGCTAAGAACTCTGAGGACATTAAGGGAACGTGTACAACGGGCCGCCAAATAAGAGACATGTGGAGACCAACACAGTTTCCGGTCCAACGTGAGCCCTAGAAACTTAGTTGTGTCCACGAATGGGAGAACATCGGGACCGAGATGTAAGGATGGCGGAAGAAACGCTTTATATCGCCAAAAGTTGATACAAACCGTCTTCTCTTCAGAGAACCGGAAGCCATTTGCCACACTCCATGAGTAGAGGCTGTCTAGACAGCGCTGGAAAAAACGCTCCAGGAGGCATGTTCTCTGGGCACTGCAGTAGATCGCGAAGTCATCGACAAAGAGAGAGCCTGAGACATTAGGTGGAATGCAATCCATAATTGGATTGATCGCGATGGCAAAAAGGGCTACGCTCAAGACGGAGCCCTGAGGCACTCCGTTCTCCTGGAGGAAGACGTCGGACAATACGGAACCCACACGTACCCTAAACTTTCGATCCGTTAAAAAGGAATCAATAAAAAGGGGCAGACGACCGCGTAGGCCCCACTTGTGCATAGTGCGGAGGATACCTCCTCTCCAACAGGTATCATAAGCCTTCTCCAAGTCGAAGAACACGGCTACCGTTTGGCGCCTTCGCAAAAAGTTGTTCATGATGAATGTCGACAAGGTCACAAGGTGGTCAACAGCGGAGCGGCGGCGACGAAAGCCGCATTGGACATTAGTAAGTAGTCGTCGAGATTCAAGAATCCAAACTAACCGAGCATTAACCATGCGCTCCATCACCTTACAGACACAGCTTGTAAGAGAAATGGGGCGGTAACTAGAAGGAAGGTGTCTATCCTTCCCGGGTTTGGGTACAGGAACAACAACAGCGTCACGCCAACGCATGGGGACCTGACCTTCGGTCCAGACGCGATTGTAGGTACGAAGAAGGAAGCTTTTGCCCGCCGGAGAAAGGTGTGCCAGCATCTGAACGTGAATGGCATCTGGCCCCGGAGCAGAGGACCGGGACAGTGCAAGCGCACGTTCGAGTTCCCGCATAGTAAAGGGGGCATTCCAAGTTTCCAGATTCAGCGAGTGGAAGGAAGGTCGCCGAGCCTCGTCTGCCTCTTTCCTGGGAAGGAAGGCAGGATGGTAATGGGCGGAGCTTGAAACCTCCGCAAAAAAGCGGCCGAAGGCGTTGGAGACATCCACAGGATCAACAAGGACCTCATTACCTGAAGTCAGGCCAGGTACCGAGGAGTGGGCCTTAATGCCCGACAGCCGGCGCAGGCCACCCCCAAACGATGGAAGAGGGAGTAAAACTGTTAAAGGAGCTGGTGAAAGAGGCCCAACAAGCTTTTTTGCTGTCTTCGATGACTCTGCGGCATTGCGCTCGGAGTCGTTTGTATTGAATACAATTCGCCAACGTAGGATGGCGGCGAAAGGTGCGTAAAGCACGTCATCGAGCACGGATAGCGTCCCTACAAGCCTCGTTCCACCAGGGGACGGAAACGCGACGTGAAGAAGTAGTACGAGGTATGAAACGTTCGGCAGCATTGATGATAACAGCCGTGAGGTATTCGACCTGACTGTCACAACTGGGAAAATCGTGGTCCGGAAAGGTCGCCAGGGAGGAGTAAAGTCCCCAGTCAGCTTTCGGTATGTTCCAGCTCGAAGGACGTGGGGATGGGGTGTGGTGCAGGAGACGAACGACACAGGGGAAGTGGTCGCTCGAATAGGTGTCAGAAAGGACATACCACTCGAACCGACGGGCAAGAGTGGTAGAACAGATCGAGAGGTCCAAGTGGGAGTAGGTATGAGTAGAGTCCGAGAGGAAAATCGGGGCGCCGGTATTGAGGCAGACAAGATTGAGATGGTTGAAGACATCCGCCAAGAGTGAGCCTCTTGGACAGGATGCAGGAGAGCCCCAAATAGGATGATGGGCATTGAAGTCGCCAAACAATAAGAACGGCGGGGGAAGCTGATCGATCAGGTGCATCATGTCAGCCCGACTAACAGCAGATGACGGTGGAGTGTAGACGGTACAAACTGAAAAAGTAAAAGCAGAAAGAGTAATGCGGATAGCTATTGCTTGGAGTGGGGTGGTCAATGGGATGGGATGGTAATAGACATCGTCCCGAACGAGCAACATGACCCCACCATGAGCCGGGATACCGTCCACAGGGGCGAGGTCATACCGCTCCGAGGTATAGTGGGAAAAGGCAATACGGTCAGTCTGGAGCAACTTGGTTTCCTGGAGACCAAGGACGAGCGGACAGTGCAGGCGGAGGAGCAGTTGTAATTCCTCCCGATTAGATCGAATACCTCTTATGTTCCAATGAAACAACGCCATTGCTAGTCAAAAAGATTGGGGAACGAGACGGGGAAGAGCTGGTCACCTCGATGGCCGCGGAGGGCCAGGTTGCGAGGCAACAACGCTACAACTGACGGCAGGCGGATCCGGTTCCATCGACTCGTTGCCAGCTGCGGCCGCTGGCCCTGATTGTGTAGGAGGGGCCGCATCATTTGCCGACAAAAGGCCGGCGGAACGCCTGGCAGCAGAGCGTCCCGGCGAAACTGAGGACGGCCGGGAGCAGCGACTCACGGATGAAGCGTCAGATGAAACGCGCCGGGGTGGAGAGGTGAATAGAGACTTCTTCTTGGAGGCCTTCTTGGAAGGCCGAGGAGGCACAGGGATGGTGGGCGGGACCCGAAGAAGGTCCTCACGCGCGGGGTCCGTTTTGGAACGCCGGACCTCGGATGCTGGGGTCCGGAACGTTTCCCCGATGGACGCCTGAGAAGAGGATCGCTTCTCAGGTGGCGTGGGGGGAGGAGGAGGAGGAAGGGTGGCCCCTGGGGCAGGGGGGGTGGGGGCCACGGGGGAGGAGGAGTTGGAAGGGAGGGATTTGGGAGGCGGAGGCAGAGCCCCCTGATGGGCAGAGGAGGTGGAGGGGGACAGGATAGAGGTGAGGATACAGCGGAAGGAGTGGACACAACTGAGGCAAACGAAGGGGCCAGTGACACGGGATGAAGGCGGTCATACTTCTTCCTGGCCTCAGAATAAGAGAGCCGATCCAAAGATTTGATTGCTTGTATCTTTTTCTCCTTCTGATAGGTGGGGCAGTCTGGGGACCTAGGCGAGTGGACGCCAGGACAATTAGGGCACCGAGGTGGTGGGGTGCAAGTATGTTCCCCACGAAGAGGGCGTCCACAGTCGCCACAAAGGGGCTCAGCCTCACACCGGGACGACATGTGCCCAAAGTGCAAACACCTAAAACAGCGCATAGGAGGCGGGACGTAAGGTCGCACGTCGCACCGGTAGCACATCACCTTTACCTTCTCCGGGAGAACGTCCCCTCGAAGGCGAGGATAAAGGCCCCGGTGTCGATGCGACGGTCTTTGGGGCCGCGCTGGACTCGCCGGACGAAATGCACGCCACGGCGCTCCAGGTTGGCCCTGAGCTCCTCATCAGATTGTAGCAGGAGGTCACGATGAAAAATAACCCCCTGCGTCCTATTTAGTGCCAGATGTGGGACAATGGAGACTGGGATGGCCCCGAAGCGGTCGCACGCCTGGAGTGCCGCCGATTGTGTGGCAGAGGTGGTCTTGATAAGAACGGACCCTGATCGCATCTTGCTGAGAGCCTCGATTTCCCCGAAGACGTCCTCAATGTGCTGAACAAAGAACATGGGCTTGGAGGTGGCGAACGTCCCCCATCTGTTCGAGAACAGACCAAATAGCGGGGGAAGTACTTCGCCCCAAGCCGGCGGGCCTGTCCCTCCTCCCATGGAGTGGCCAAGGGGGAAAGGGCAGGAGAACCAGAACTAGAAACGGTACCTTTTCTTTTGGAAGACTCGGCCGCAGAGCGACCTGATACGTGTTGACGTTTCATGTGCGAAACGTCCGCCCCGATATCACCCACTCCGACCAGGGGCTCTCCCCTCGGGCGCCACCCAGCCGCAGCAAGGGCCACCTGGCAGGATGACCATTGCCGGGAGTCCTGATGCCCCAAGGAGACGGGCATCTACTCCTTGGCCAACGTGGGGAGGGTGCAGCTCAGGTATCGGCAGTACGATCCCTGTGTTGTCAGGGGGCTACAACCTAGAAGGTACATGACGACCCCACCACAACGGGCTGGCTACCGTGCTGGATTTCTGGTGCCATGGAAAGTCCATCATGATCGCTGGTGCAGATGGAGATGCACTGTGGACGTAACTTGGACAACCCATCAGGCGTTTAGGCCCAATTTGAGGAATAATGGGTATGGTGACAACGCCGGTGCAATGCTGAGTGCCAAGGTCTTAGTGCACTTAGAACCAGTGGTACACCATGTAAGGTGTCCTTCCCCAAAAGGCTCGTACTTCTGTAGAATTTTGAAAAATGGAGGTCAAACCCCAAGGGGGACCATCACATTAAGGCCAAAACATTTGAGACTCCTTTTAGTCGCCTCTTACGACAGGCAGGAATACCGCAGGCCTATTCTTACCCCCGAACCCGCAGGGGGGTTGCTCGCATCGTATATACGAAGCCTTAGTGAATGGGCTTACGTAACAGTGCCTCAACTATTGAAAACCGAACATGTGCAGTAACGTACATTACGCAGTACCGTTTAATGTGCAACTCACCATTGATGTCCTATTGCTACTCCCCTGCTATTATACCATGTGTAAACACAGATCAAAGCTATGAGGGGCCGTTAAAACTGTTAGCGCTGTTTCTCTATACCATGAAAGGAGCCCATTAAAGTTTCTGCTGAACTAGATGCTACGGTAGAAACGGGAGTTTTGAACATTTAGGGCGGTATCTGAGGACATTTACCAATTTACTAATTAAATTGGTGTGCCAACTGATAAGCCGCCGATTCTATACTAGATGGCTGAATTCAGGCACTCCCACGATCAAATCGACGGATTTATTAGCCGTAGTCTCAACGTTAGCACAGAAGCCAACTGCAGGCAAGAAACTGTCACTGAAATTAAGCCTTACCCATTAAGAGGGACTTTAGGTGCTCGGGAGACATACCGCGAACAAGTGGCAGGCTGTTATAGACATGCCGACAGTGAAGGGTCCTGCTGCCGCCGCCGCCGCGACAGCGCTGTACACCGCCATCAGGAGCACGAATGATATGACCATCTCCACGAAGCAGCCCTGCGTCGGCGTCACGTGCCGATTCAAGGCTGTAACGCCCAGCGTTGCGACCGTCTCGTTGGGTGTCAGGGCCTGCAACAATCACAACATAAGGCTGCCAAGGTATCCTCTCACAGCCTACATTAAATTACCTTTAAAACCATTTCATTTTGTCGAACGACCAAACAAATTTACTACAATTAACATAGACGGATAAAGTTTGTAGTCTCATTACTAATAAGGCTGTTTTGTTTTCGGAGTTCTTCGACTGTACATTGATTCTTACGAACTCTCACCGAATTGGGATCTGTTCACCACATACCAGGGATTGGCCCTTACAGTTTATGTCCATTAAAACGCCTGAAACATTCTAGAATCGCGTGCTTCTGTTTACTATTCCCCGAGTGCCCGCGTGTAACTAATCGTTTTATGCGCAGAAATTAGTTAATTGAACCGGGATGTTTAAGTGGTAGGTCTGCACTCAATTTGCCCTTATTGGAAGACAATAGAAGCATCTAGGCTACGAAGATTATTTGAAGCCATTAGTTGCTGCTAACATCGACATCCAGTTGCCATACAACTGTATTCTGTACTATTTACTGCTTTAAGGCTTCATTCTTTGGCAACTAGTTGCCCTGCACAGTTATCATAACGCGTCAAAATTCCATCCTACTGTTTACTGCGTAGGTTTGAAGCGATGTCCTTTCTTCTCACCATTTAACTAACACTTGTTAGAACGAAATAACCACTTCAACAGGCCAGCTACGAGTACCTGGAGCACGAATGAGCCGGCGGTGGCGCCCACGCACTGCGCCGTCACGTACAGCAGAGCCTTCAGCGGGCCCAGGAAGCCGCCCACCACCAGGCCCACAGTCACTGCCGGGTTCACGTGAGCGCCACTTACGTAGCCCAGCGTCTGAAAGCAAACATTTGTCAATCACATTCATCTACTTCCACATACAAGTATTTCAGTTGAACTACCCTGAGAGTAAGTTGAGTGGAAATGGATACGTTTAAGTTGGTCATATTCTTACAATGCCTCTTCACTCTCGTTTATTGGATATCCCAGGTGCCAAACCATACAGAATTTTTTCTACAATTGCCTTAGGGAGAAGTGCATCGTCTTCGTACGAAGACGTGCTTACCTATGATACCAATTTGAATCCTGTGAACTTTTCGTCGACTGCTTTTCTACCAGTGAAGAACCTAATAGTATGTCTCTACTAGCTTTGTCACAAATGAAATCGTGTCTCAGTATTAGTGGGACTTCCGACAAAAACTGTTCCTGCTGTTTTGCCGCAAATGGCTATTGCGACTATGCTCATCTGTTTCATAATGTTTTCGAACAACGAATTTCACATAAATGGAAGGAACCGATTGATAAATCTGTCGGATCGAAACCGGTCATCTCACTATTTGTGTGAATAGCGTTTTGAGTAGCCATTTTTCGAATGACACTGACCATTACTTCTACTCTTCACTTGTTTTCAGACACTCGCTTATTTCATGCAATGGCACCTTGTAACGCCGGAAATGCATATCCTCCTATTTCCATCTATTGTACTATAAATTTTTCCTTATTTTGTTACCAACATAAATGCATATATATATATATATATATATATATATATATATATATATATATGCATTTATGTTGGTTTGTTTTGTGAATATTATTTGTATGCTATGCTATCGAAGGAATACATCGATAGGTCGTGTGGAACACAAAAGTGTTTAGGATCTTTGTTAGTGTTAACTGTCGCGTGGAGCGCGGGCAGAAGGGGAGTCTCGCTGGGGTGGTGCAGTGGAGCAGGTGTGTGGTGTGACGCTCCCGTGAGTTGCCGCGCTTTCGGGGTTGGGCAGCATGTAATTGCGCTCGACTTGCTATGATAGTTTGACACGATGTCGCGGACAGGAAGCATTAGCTGGCGCACATCGAGAGCCCGTTTCGCCTGGTGACGGTGTCGAGAAGAAGGCGCGCCAACATCCAGCTTCTGCGACTGCGACGGCCGACAATGAGTGACTGTCGCCACCTCCTCGATCGACGGCTTCAAACCTTCAATCAACCAACAAGGAAGACTGGAAGCACGTGAAGTTTTAGAACTGTATGCCAGACCTCACTTTTAAAACTGTTCAAATCACAAAATTACAGCAACGTAGCATGAACCTTTGTTGCTCATTGTCCGAATTGCATTACCAAGCAGGGTCCCTTCCTTTTCCGGAATGAACCCGAGTGTCGTTGAAATTCAAACGCCAGCATCATTCGTTTTCACTGCTTTAATTTCAAAGGTCAGTTAAGGTATTCATAGCTGGCTACAATATTTAGATTACACAAGCACAAATTAAGAGTGCGAGTTTTGTTACCGTATTTTAGCTTACCTGTGACTACAGCTCAGCTTGGTACGTACTAAATTTTACTATTGTTAACTGTTCAGAATCATTTAATTCAAGATCAAAGTTAAATCTTTTATTTCTAAATTGTGTAGATTCAAGTAGCTTTTGAAATGATTGTTGAGGTAGTCCAAGACTAACCGTATTTTACTGAATTTCGATGTGCTTCAGAAAGCTCACTATTAACTTCAGTCACTAAATTAACTTTCGATTTTCCGGTTTTATTAATTCTTTTGCTAAATTAAGTCAGAGTGTAGCGAAATTTATTACTTCTGACAAACTTTCAGTTTTCACTCTACACGTGTCAACCTTCAGTTGCCACGCTTCTAGTACTAATTATATGTGTAATAACCTTTCTTCTTCAGTTACTATAGTAATTGTGCTTAGGACTGGCGACCGTAATTTCCCCCAAATCTCGAATATCTAATTACCGCTGGTTAATTGTTAACGTAACGGCCGCACATTTACTTTATTAACTTTACCCCTTTTCAAAATTAATTTCCACCAGTTTCATTTGCATTTTTCCTTTCATTTAGATGTAACCCTTTCCTCCCTCTTTACCGATAAATTAACTTCGGTGACTATTGCTTTTTCCCAAATTTCCATTAGGTACACGCTGTTTAATTTTTCACTGTCATTAAGGTCGATAAGTAACGGGGAGGTTACAACCTTTCAAGCCATTCCTGCAGCGGATGTGTGAAATACTTGCGTGAGAGCAAGGGCAATGAGTTAGAGGCCAGCCATTAAGCTATTCTGACAGAACTGCAATCAGAAAGGTCAATACGAGTGAGCTTGATGAGTTAAGATGCTGACAATTATCTCATCAAATTTTCGTTTCCTAGGGACTGAACAGTTTAATACTGTGCACAGGCGAGCACCTCTAGTTGCTACCGCCACACACAACCTTCACCACATTTAAGCAATGCGATTCCTTGGTGGGGGGGGGGGGGGGGATATTTTCACATTTTAATTATTAAGTCAATATAAATCCTACCTTGTCCCGTATCTGATAACCAATTTAAGGCCATTTTCAATTACGTGGAAATAATGCGCACAATACGGATCACAACGTCTTTGCCGCGAACTTAGTAAAACTGACAATTTCAGCTGAAGAGGCTACTTCCTACAGCCTTTACATGGCCTGCGAGCTTCCACATCTTGTCTGACGTGTTTTCCACGAACGAGACACTAAGAAAGCACAGACATCCAGCACACACTGTTTTCTCACTGCACTTTGCGCCACTATAATCGAGGTACGCCGCTGAAAGAGCGGCCCCAACACGCTATGACCAGGTACTTTCTAGTCAGTAGCAGTTGAATCTGCCTAAATTCCATTTGCGATACGCAGCTCATTACACTTGTGCCATTATTTCCCCCCGCTACTGGCAAGCTGAACGGGTGACCATTTCTTGCTCTCTAGAATGCGACCATTATTGCGGTACCTACCTGCACGATGCATGCGACAGTAAGTCCAAATGTCAGGGCCACCTGAACAGTCGTCGGCTGGTAGCCTTCCGACCACGCCGTTGTAGTCGAGCCACACCCGACGACCACCAGCAGGAACGTGCCGAGGAGCTCAGCAGCCAGCTGTACCACCACTGTTTTCCAGGGCTTCATCTCGTCTAACCTGATCAGGTTCAGGACGCCTAGAACGTAAGCACAGTGTCACTTCCGTGATTATGACACTGCAAGATTCAAGCATAGAAGTGAATTTGCCATAATCTTGTGAAAACACTATTTTAACCAGAATGCCCGCCACATTAACGGCTGTAGTGCTGAGGCACCTTCCGACCAAAACCAGTTTCCTGTAGCTGAACTGCCACGTATTTTCATACTGCGACTGTCTCAGCGCTATCATTAAACCAATGTACAGCATGTCGAAGAAACGGCTAAGATACATGTATTACAGTGCCACCTTATGCTCTGTTGCTCCACTCTTTAATGCATTTATTTTCCATTACTTGCATCTAAATAGTTCTGTTTTATTTTGACCATTTAATGGTTTTCGAAGAACTGTGCTCTTACTGACTGCTGTGGCTGTTGACAACAGTGGTCCTCATTCTCTGTAGTGGTATGACTGATCTGAAAATTAAGCCATATATTCTAATTTTAATTCTTGCGCAACAGGTAATGCTCCCAGTATTATGTCAATACGCAGCGCACACAGTGAAGAGAAGCTGAAATATGCACATTGCTCAAGGAGTTAACTGTAGTGTCATCAATCATGTTGCATCTGTTATTTACTGACTGGCCTCCCTCTATTTTGGACCAATTAAAGTGATATAGAAGTGGTTGGCTTTAGTTTTGTTTCAGGGCTCAAACAACTAAGGCCGTACGTGGCCATGTTGGAACCTTACAACACTAATTTGAACTAGTTAAAAGTAATTACACGAAAGCGCAATCGATGGAAGGGAAGAGAGGTAAGGAAAAAAAAAAAGACTTCCTCTTTGAGAAAGGTCCCAAAATTCATCATAGAGACAACGGAGGTCCCGAATTGGTGATTGACTGTCCTACGCCATAATGCTGCGACAGATAAGACGTGAAACGTGATCGACAGCCCGAGCGTCGTTCGTTGAAACGGCCGATAGTTCATACGGGCGAACAATTAAAACTTAAGTGATTAAAGCGCATTTGCTCAGGAAATGGCGAACCATCAAAGGCTGATGACAATGAGCAGCAAGTAGTGGGGGCGATCACCACTTAAATGGCGATGACCAACGACAGTGCCCAATACGCAACCTAGCTAAAATGTTTTCGCGGCGAGAGGACGGAAAGGAGGTCGGCGAAGCCATTGGGAAAGGTTTCATGCCCCAGAGCTTGTTCCCATGAAGGGATGAACAGTGGTGATAAGGTAACCACCTGCTGACAGACGGCAACACAGATCATCGTAAGGAATGGAAGAACTAACAGACCGAGGAAGGAGGACTGCAGACTTGGCAGCAGCGTCAGTAGCCTTGTTTCCCATGAGACTGAAGTGTCCAGGAACCCACAGACATCACGGTGGCTCCCTCAAGAG
Organism: Schistocerca serialis cubense; assembly: GCF_023864345.2. Taxonomy (NCBI): domain Eukaryota; kingdom Metazoa; phylum Arthropoda; class Insecta; order Orthoptera; family Acrididae; genus Schistocerca; species Schistocerca serialis. Next base: position 506,305,742 of record NC_064640.1, read on the forward strand.
TGAGGAAGATGAAGCTTCCTTGGACCTTACACGCTAAGAGATTGACTATGTACAGCACACACAGGCTCTGCAGGGCACAGAGATTCTGGTTGGTTGGTTGTTTGAGGTTTAAGGGACCAAACAGCAAGGTCATCAGTCCCTTGTTTCAAATATGCTCCATTCCGCTAATGGGACATCTCAGTAAAGTCATAACAATAAAACGGAAAAAGGGAAAAAACGTAAAAAGGCAGTCATGTTGTCATTGGTAAAAAACAAAATGAGGGAAGTCGGCAAGAGAACGAACCCAACACTACGCTGAAGCAGCATAGGCAAGACCACCTGTGACTTAAAAGGTACAACTGCTATAATGTAGAAAGTACGTATGGGAATAGAAAGACTGACCAAGCCTTTAAAAAAAGGGTAAAAACAGAGTAAAAGGAAAAGAAAAGACGATTTCGGTCAGGGAGGTGAATGAGGAATCTCCAAACACTGCTTACAGTGGGAGACAGCCAAACACACACCGCCCTGCCCCAACACCAGAGAGATTAAAACCTTAAAACTGAGAATAAAAACCACTTTCCCGGAGGAAACCGAGAGCCAGAGAGACCATCTGGGAATCGTCAGCCAACATCAAAGGTAAAGTGTGAGTGAGTCTGTACTTAGCACGCAGAGTCAAAAGAAGGGGGGCATTCAACCAAAATGTGGGCTACTGACTGGAAGGCTCCACAACCACATAGTGGGGGTGGCTCATCACGCAAAAGACCATGGGTCAGCCTGGTATGGCCAATGCAGAGAGGACACAGTGTGGTCGAGTCCTTTCGGGAGAGGCGAAAGGAAGAACGCCACGGGCCTGGTGTCAATTGCACGAAGTTTATTAGACCGGGGAGTAGCCTCCCAAGAATTGGCCCATGACTGTGCGAAGTGGGATTTGATGTGAAGCCGTAAATCCGCTGCAGGAGGGGTTACAGAAAACGGGGGGTAAGTAACTGCTCCCCCAGCCAACCGATCAGTGAGCTCATTACCCGGGATACCCACATGGCCAGGGACCCAAAGGAAGTCAATGGAACAAGCAGCACGGTGAATATCAGCGAGATGGTCATGGATGGCAGAGATCAAGGGATGGCGCGAAAAACACTGGTCAATAGCAAGAAGGCCACTCATCGAGTCCATACATAACAAAACGCGGTTGTGTTGGGATTGTTTAATAAATGTAAGGGCCTGGGAAATTACCATCAATTCCGCAGTAAACACCCCACATGTAGGTGGCAGCAGATGACTTTCCGTTCCAAAAGAGGACGTGAAGGTATACCCAACATGATCAGCAGATTTAGAGCCATCAGTGTAAAAAACAACAGCATCCCGAAACTACCATAAAATTTGGCGGAAAAAGGAACGGAACACCACAGGGGGGATAGAATCTTTCGGACCTCGGCGGAGATCCACCCGAATTCGAGGCCGAGGAACTAACCAAGGAGGGGTGGAGGGGAGGGAGCGAGGAAGACAGGACAAAGAAGGAAGCTGAAAATCATAGCAAAGAGACGCAAGGCGCAGCCCAACCGGTAAACCCGCCCGAGGGCGGGAGTCGGGTGGGCGACGTCCATGGTCTGGGAACAGGATAGAATCGGAAGGATGAGTGGGAGAGGAACGGATAGTGAGTCCATAAGACACCAGAAGCTGGGACCGCTCAACAGAAAGAGGGGATCCCAGCTTCAACCAGGAGACTATCAACAGGGCTAGTAGGGAAGGCACTGGTGGCCAAACGAATACCACGATGGTGGACTGGATCCAGCATGTGCAGTGTGGAAGGAGCAGCTGAACCATCAACTTGACAACCATAGTCCAAGCGACACAGAACTAGAGCACGATAATGACGGAGGAGGAGGGAACAGTCCACACCCCAAGAGGAGTGGGCAAGGAAGCGAAGGACATTGGGTTTACAGAAACATCCTACCTTCAGGAGTCTGATATGGGGCAGCCACGTGAGCTTGTTGTCGAAAAGAAGACCCAGGAAACGAAACTGTGGGACCACAGGCAATCGTTGTGCAGCGAGATAGAGCTCTGTATCAGGGTGGATCGTAGTACAGCGACAGAAGTGGACCACCCGCGATTTTGAAGGAGAGAATTGAAACCTGTGTGAGAAGTCCATGCAGAGGCATGCCATATAGCTCCATGGAGCAGCCGTTCTGCATATGCCATCGAGGAGGAACTAACCCAAATGCAGAAATCCACATACAGGGCAGGGGCGACCAAGGGACCGACAGAGGCCCCAAATCCATCGATAGCAATGAGGAAAAGGACACTCATGACAGAACCCTGTGGGATGCCCGTCTCCTTGGTCTGTGGAGAACTAAAAACAGTACCAACTCGAACTCTGAATGACCGATGGAACAGGAACTGGCAGATAAAAATCGGGAGTGGGCCCCGAAGACCCCACTGCTAAAGGGTAAGTAAGATGTGATGGCGCCAGGCCGTGACATAGGCCTTGTGAAGGTCAAAAAACACTGCAACCAAATGGCGGCCCTGGGAAAAAACCTGCCAAACTGCGGATTCCAAGCGAAGTCGATGATCGATTGGAGACCGTCCCTCTCGAAAGCCACACTGGTAAGGGGACAATAGATCCCGAGATTCGAGGACCCAATTGAGCCGACGGATTACCATCCGTTCAAGTAACTTATAAACAAAATTGGTCAAACTAATTGGCCGATAACTGTCAACAGGTAGGGGGTTCTTACCAGGCTTAAGGACAGGAATCACAATGCTATCCCTCAACTGATAAGGGAAGTCACCCTGGAGCCAGATACGGTTAAACACCCGAAGAAGATTGTGCCATTGTGGAGCACTGAGATGTTGAAGCAGTTGGTTATGAACGGAATCTGGGCCAGGAACCGTATCATGAGAAGAAGATAGAGCAGAAAGAAATTCCCATTCAGTAAAAGGTTCATTGTAAGATTCTGACTCACAAGGGGCGAAACATAAGATGGAGGCTTCAGCCCACTGTTTCTGGTGAAGGAAAGCAGCTGGATAGGAGGCTGACGCTGATGCCACTGCAAAATGGGTCGCAAGATGTTCTGCAAGAACTAATGGGTCCGTACAAATGCCATCTGGGAGGTGAAGGCCTGGGAGGGTGGACTGCCAATGGCAACCTTGGAGAGAGCAAAGTGTAGCCCATACCCGTGACAGAGGGACAGTAGAACCAAGGGAAGAAACAAATCGTTCCCAACATATCCGCTTGCTCTGTTTGATTAAATAACGGGCTTTAGCGCGAAGGCGTTTAAAGGTAGTAAAGCTGGCTACAGATGGGTGCCCCGTAAAGTGTTGCAAAGCTCGACAGCTATCACAGATGGCAATGGCAATGGCCGTACTCCACCACAGGACTTGCCGGCGACGAAATGGTCCAGATGAGCGCGGGACAGCAAGGCTAGCAGTGCGAACAATCGCGTCAGACACGTCACGTAGGACGTCATCAATACAACCCGACAAAGAGGGAGAAAACTACATACGCAGTGTATAGAGGCCAATCGGCGCGGTGGAAAGAAACGAGGTAACCTGTTTATCAGGGAGCGCGAAGGGAGCGTGATAATCAACGGGGAATGGTCACTATCAGAAAGGTCATCGTGTGGCGACCAGTGTAATGAAGGGAGGAGAGAGGGAGAAGAAAGAAACATCAATGGCAGAAAAGGTATCATGACCGGCACTGAAATGAATAGGGGAGCCATCATTAAGAAGGCACAGGTCGTGGTCAGCAATAAATTGGTCTATAAGAAGACCTCGTCTAGATGGAAAGGCACTGCCCCACAGAGGATGATGAGCATTAAAATCCCAAAGGAGGAGGAAGGGAGGAGGAAGTTGCTGAAGAAGGGTGGTTAAGGCAGCAGGTGTAAGAATCCTGTCAGGAGGGAGATAAAGATTGCAAACTGTGACTGCAGAGTCTAGGTGGACCCTAACAGCAGCCGCTTCCAATGCAGTTTGAAGAGGAATCCATGTGCTAGCAATGTCTGTACGGACCAACGTACGAACGCCACCAGAAGTCCGCAGGGGTCCGACCCGATTTCGACCGAAAACACGGAACCCACGGAGGGTCGGTGAGCGAGCATCAGTGAAATGAGATTCCTGGAGAACCACACAAGCTGCAGAGTAGGACGAAAGAAGGGATTTCAATTCCGGAAGTTGACGATAGTATCCATTACAATTCCATTGGAGAACCACAGAATGATGGGTTAAATGGGGGCTGAACACGCTAAATCCAGTCATACCGCCGGGTCCCCACCTCTCACCGACAAGGAGGGGGCGACATCCATGAACGACAGGTCAGAATCCGGTTGTGAAGTCGGGGAAGGGACCTCCAGTGAAACCAGAAGCTCTTTGTCCCGGGACTCATGTTTCTTCTTCTTTTCAGGCTGAGATCGAGGAGGGCTGTGTGGCATAAAGGAGCCAGCTGCAGAAGATCAGGAACAGAATGAGACCGGGCGACCTGGGGGCCGACAGACCGCGGCTCTCGCGGTCGTCGCGCGGCAGCAGACCTTTGGCCTGGAAGGTGCCGGGAAGGGGCATCCCAGGAGAGGCGCCCTTGACCGGCAGACGCCGAAGGAGTGGGACACTTCTCCGGCTGGGGAGGGGGAGCAGCGCCCATAGGAGAAGGTGTGGGAGCCGCACGGGAGGGGGGGAGGAGATGGGTCCGGGATTGGGGGTAAGGAACGGGGAGGAAGGGGTGAAGATGTAACCAAGGCTTAACTAGATGTCATGGACACAGGGTGCAGTCGTGCATATTCCTTACGGGCCTCTGTGTAGGTTAAACGATCGAGGGACTTACACTCTTATCTTTTTTCCTTCTTATATACAGGGCAATCCGGTGAACGTGGAGAATGACTACCATGACAATTTACACATACAGGAGGGGGAACAAAGGGACTCCACTCATGGAGTGGACGTCCAGGCACCACAGAGAGGGGCCTGGGAACTGCGGGAAGACATGTGGCCAAAACGCAAGCACTTTAAACAACTCATAGGAGGTGGGATGTACGGCTTCACATCACAGCGATAGACCATAATCTTAACTTTCTCAGGGAGGGTATCCCCTTCAAAGGCCAGGACAAAGGCACCAGTATCAATAGAATTGTCTTTAGGACCCTTCTGAACACGCCGAACAAAGTGAACACCCCGCCGTCCGAGATTGTCCCGAAGTTCCTCATCAGTTTGAAGGATGAGGTCCCTGTGAAAAATCACACCTTGTACCATATGGGGGGGTAATTGACACAGGAATTGTGCCAAGATGGGTACAGGCACGAAGGGCCGCAGATTGGGCAGCTTAAGTAGTTTTTATCAGCAACAAACCCGACCGCATCTTGCTCAGGGAGTCCACTTCGCCAAACTTGTCTTTGATGTGTTCCACAAAGAATAAAGGTCACATTGGTGAAAGTATCTCCATCAGTCCTGGTGCAAACTAGATAACGGGGGGGAAAGGTTTTGCCCCTAGACGACAGGCCTGACCCTCTTCCCAGGGGGTAGCCATGGAAGGGAAGGCCGAAGCGGCAAGGGAAGCAGCACTTGAGGAATCAGTTCCCTGCAGAGACACGGCCACAGATGAATGGCCCGAGTTCTGAACCCGTATGCGTTTCATTTGCGTAGCGTCCGCCCTGATACCACCCACTCCCATCAGGGGCTCTCCTCACAGGCACCACCCAGCCACAGCAAGGGCCGTCTGGCATGGCGGCCATTGCTGGGAGTTCCGATGCTCCAGGATGACGAGCAACCACTCCAGGGCATGCATGAGGTGGTCACAGCTCAGGTATCAGAAGTGTGATCCCTGTGTGTTCAGAGGGCTCAACCAAAAGGGTACATAGCGACTCCACCACACAGGCTGGCTACGGTGCTGGCTATGCACCCTAGTATCAGACAACGACGTGAAAGAAAAGGTGGAATGTACTAGGAGGGCGCAAGTCGGAGACACTAGATAAGGTGCTCTTCCCCAAATGGCTCACGCTACGGAGGAGAAATTTTGTAATGGAGGTCAACCCTCAAAGGGGGACCAAGGAATGCCAATAGGAGGAGATGATTATGCAACAAAGCCGAATTGGAAAACCAACAGAACCAGGAGGATAGTGGGGCCAACATAAGCAGGGAAACCAAGAGAGGGAGAGGAAAGGGCGAGGGGAAAGGAGCAAGGAGGGGAAGGATGGGAAGGGAAAGGAAATGCAGCCCTGGAGGGAAAGAAGGCTGCAATGGCTCGGGGCCCTGTGCTCGCCACGCACTTATCCACAAAAGAGTTGTTGACCCCTGGGGGGCAGAGATTCTGGGCAGATGACAGTTTGAAAACCTTTATCACCTTATGTACCACGTGGCCTGATACATGATGACCTGTGCTGTAAATACTGAGCAGTTTTCCAGAAGCCAGTACCGAAAATCGGTGATAATGACGAAGGCACACCTGTCACCACAATTAGTTCGAGAGCCGTCAGTGTAAACATAGTTACTACCGGTAAGTTTCGTGCGAAGGTCGAAAAACCTACACCGATAGAGTGAATCTGGGTGTCCTTAGGAAGCGAATGGAGTCCGAAATTAGTACGTACCTCATCACGAAGCCAGGGCGGTGAATAGTTCGCACGTGTGGGGAACGTAGTAGGAAACGTAAAAGAAAGCTGTATAAGCAGCTAACTAAAGTGAACTCCAGAAGGAAACAGAAGACGGGCGCAGCCCATAATGTCGGCCAAGGGATCAGAAAAGGGATGGTTGGTTGGATGAGATTGAAGGGACAACAGCAACGTCATAATTCCCTTGTTTCAAAAGCGGTCCATCGGACGGATTTGCATCCCAGGAGAGTCAAAGGTAAAAGGCTAAAAAAGTAAAACTGCAGTCGTGTTGTCAATGGTGAAAACAAAATGAGAAGTCAGCAAGAGAGCAACACCAAGGCTATGGTAGAGGCAGGAAATATCCCACCTCTGATGCAGTACAGGCAAGACCACCTGCTATTCAAAAGCGTTCAACCACTAGAATGTGAAAGTGTTATTTTAAAAGGTGACTAACCAAAACTAAAAAGCGATAAAAACAGTAAAAAGGAGAGAAGAGGATCTTGGCCAGAGAGGAGTCAGGAATCTCTTAGTACAGCTTACGGTGGGAGACACCCCAACCCTCACCGCCGTGTCCCTACTCCAGAGGGAGATTAAAAACCTTATAACTGAAAATAAAAACCACTTTCACAGGAAACAGGACCAGTTCAACCACCCTGGTATAGTCTGCCGATATTAAAGGTAAAGTGCAGGGAAGTTCGCACTTAATATGCAGAGCCAAAAGAAAGGGGCCTTCCACCAAAAGTACGGCTACCGACTGGAAGGCTCCACAACCACAAAGTGCGGGTGGCTCATTATGCAAAAGGAAACCATGTGTCACCCTGGTATGGCCGATGCAGAGACGACACAGGGTGGTAGAGTCCTTTCGGGTGAGGCAGAAGGAAGAACACCACAGGACAAGTGTCACCTTAATTGCACGAAGTTTATTAAACAGGGAGGTAGCCTCCCACTGTGCGAAGTGGGATTTGATATGAAGCCAAATATCTGCAGCAGGAAGGGTGACAAAGTGGTGGGAATAAGTGTCTGCTCCCCAGTCAAACGATCAGCAAGCTGCTTAGGATACACCACATGGTCAAGGACCCAAAGGCAGTCAACGGAACAAGCAGCATGTTGAAGATCAGACAGACGGTCATGGATGGCCGAAACCAAGGGATAGTGGGAAAAAACACCCGTCAATAGCCTGAAGGCCACTCAGTAAGTCCATATATAACAAAACGCGGTTGAGTTTGGACTGTTTAATAAAAGTGAGGACCATGGAAATTGCCATCATTTCCGCAGTAAACACCCCACATGCAGTTGGCAGATTTATCATGCCAACAGAAGACGTGAAGGCATATCACACGAGAGGCAGATTCAGAGCCATTGGTGTAAAAAGCAGCATCCCGAATCACCCAGAAAATTCGACAGGAAAAACTGAATACCATCAGGGGAACCGAATCTTTCGTATCTCTGAGGAGATACATCCGAATTCGGGGCCGAGGAATCAAAGGGGGGAGGGAGTGTTCGGGAGGGAACGTGGGAGACTGGACGAAGAAGGAAGCTGAAAATCACAGCGAAGAGACGCAAGGCGGAGCCCAACCGGTAAACCGGCCCGAGGGCGGGGATCAAGTGGGCGACGTCCCTTGTCTGGTAACAGGATAGAATAGGAAGGATGAGTGAGAGAGTAACGGACAGCAACTGCTTAAGAAACCAGTATTTGGGACCGCCGAACAGAAAATGGGGATATCCAGCTGCAACCAGGACACTATCAACAGGGCTAGTAGCGAAGGCACCAGTGGCCAAAAGGATACCACGCTGGTGGACCAGAATTTGGAGGCACAGAGTGGAAGGAGCAGTCTAACCGTAAGCTTGACAACCGTAGTCCAAGAGATAGCACTAAAGCCCAATAAATGCGGAGAAGAGTGGAACGATCTGCACCCCAACAGGTGTGGGCAAGGACGCAAAGGAAATTGAGATTATGGAAACATCCTATCTTCAGAGGTCTGATATGAGGCAGCGATGAGGGCGTGTAGTCGAAAATATGACCAAGGAGACCAAACTGTGGGACCACAGGCAATAGTCGTGCATAGAGATAAAGTTCCGGATCGGGGTGGATCGTAGTATGACGTCAGAAGTTTACCACCCGCGATTTTAAAGGAGAGAATTGAAAGCCATGTGAGAGGGTCAATGCAGAGGCACGCCTTATAGCTCCCTGGAGCTATCATTCTGCAGAAGGCATCTACGAGGAACTAACCTGAATGCAGGCATCATCCACATACAGAGCAGGGGCGACCTAAGGACCGACAGAAGCCTCAAGTCCATCGATAGCAATGAAAAAAAGAAGTACTCAATACGAAGCCCTGTGAGATGCTAGTCTCCTGGGTCCGTGGAGAACTAGGAACAGTCCCAACCCAAACACTGAACGACCGATGGAACACGAACTGGCGGACCCAGGTTTTTTTTTGTAGGGTTTAAGGGCGCTCAACTGCTGAGGTCATTAGCGCCCAGTCACTGGTGTTAGAGCACATGGAATCTGCTAAAACTCAAGGGGATGGGGGACACCAGAAGGACCCGACAAAGATGCAGATAAAATAAGTAAAAAGGTTAAATGTCTTTGGACAAGCCAGTTAAAGTTATAAAACGCAGAATACGAGCAGCTGCTCGAGCATCATCACCTAAAACATCCGGTAAAGTAGATGGCAGGGACAGGACAACACGAAATTGACTAAAACGGGGACACGACAATAAAACATGGCGCACTGTTAATGCCTGACCACAAGGGCACTGCAGAGCTGGGTCACCGGAGAGCAGGTAGCGGTGGCTAAACCGGCAATGCCCAATCCGCAACCTGGTCAGAAGGACTTCCTCGCGCCGAGATGGTCGGGAGGATGTTTTCCAAGCAGTTGGGAGCGGTTATACTGCCCGGAGCTTGTTTCCTTGGAGGGATGACCAAGCATCCCACCACAACGACACAAGCCTCTTACATAAATCCGCACGAACGTCAGATGACGGGACACAATGGGAGGCTGGCCGAGGCAGGAGGACTGCAGCCTTGGCTGCAGCATCTGCAGCCTCATTCCCAGGCACTCCTACATGTCCAGGAACCCACAGAAAGTTGACAGAACCACCAGTATCAGCGAAAGAATGGAGGGACTGCTGTATCCGTTGAATCAAGGGATGGATCGGATAGGGAGCTCCAAGGCTCTGAAGAGCACTGAGTGAGTCAGAGCAGAGTACATACGATTAATGCGGTGGCGGCGAGCATACTGAACGGCCTGATGGAGAGCAAAAAGCTCGGCCGTAAAGCTGGAACATTGGTCGAGGAGCCGGTATTTAAAGGTGGCGGCCCCGACGACAAAGGCACAGCCGACACCATTGTCAGTTTTGGAGCCATCGGTGTAAATAAAGGTGTGACTGGCAAGTCGAGCACGAAGTTCGACGAACCGTTAGCAATACACTGCAGCCGGAGTACCCTCCTTCGGGAGTGAGCTGAGGTCGAGATAAATATGAACCGGAGCCTGGAGCCAAGGTGGTGTCGGGCTCTCACCCTCTCTGGAGGTGGTAGGGAGAGCAAAATCCAACTGTCGAAGCTGGTGACGGAAGCGGACTCCGGAGGGCAGCAGGGCAGACACATACAAACCGTACTGACGGTCGAGAGAATCGGCGAAGAAGGACTCTTAAGAGAGGTGGTCGGGCATAGACAACAGCCAGCAGGCATACCGACATAGCAGTACGTCGCGCCGGTAGGTCAATGGTAACTCGGCAGCTTCAGCATAAAGACTCTCGGCAAGACTAGTGTAGAAGGCTCCGGTCACAAGACGTATCCCCCAATGGTGGATGGAGTTGAGCCGGCGTAAGAGGGATAGCCGAGCGGACGAGTAGACGAAACTCCCACAATCCGGCTTCGATCGGACTATGGACCGATACAAGCGAAGCAGGAGAGTGCGATCCGCTCCCCAAGATGAACCGCTAAGAACTCTGAGGACATTAAGGGAACGTGTACAACGGGCCGCCAAATAAGAGACATGTGGAGACCAACACAGTTTCCTGTCCAACGTGAGCCCTAGAAACTTAGTTGTTTCCACGAATGGGAGAACGACGGGACCGAGATGTAAGTATGGCGGAAGGAACGCTTTATATCGCCAAAAGTTGATACAAACCGTCTTATCTTCAGAGAAGCGGAAGCCATTTGCCACGCTCCACGAGTAGAGGCTGTCTAGACAACGCTGAAGGCAGCGCACCAGGAGGGATGTTCTCTGGGCACTGCAGTAGATCGCGAAGTCATCGACAAAGAGAGAGCCTGAGACATTAGGTGGAATTCAATCCATAATTGGATTGATCGCGATGGCAAAAAGGGCTACGCCCAAGACGGAGCCCTGAGGCACTCTGTTCTCCTGGAGGAAGACGTCAGACAATACGGAACCCACACGTACCCTAAACTTTCGATCCGTTAAAAAGGAATCAATAAAAAGGGGCAGGCGACCGCATAGGCCCCACCTGTGCATAGTGCGGAGGATACCTCCTCTCCAACAGGTATCATAAGCCTTCTCCAAGTCGAAGAACACGGCTACCGTTTGGCGCCTTCGCAAAAAGTTGTTCATGATGAATGTCGACAAGGTCACAAGGTGGTCAACAGCGGAGCGGCGGCGACGAAAGCCGCATTGGACATTAGTAAGTAGTCGTCGAGAGTCAAGAATCCAGACTAACCGAGCATTAACCATGCGCTCCATCACCTTACAGAAACAGCTTGTAAGAGAAATGGGGCGGTAACTAGAAGGAAGGTGTCTATCCTCCCCGGGTTTGGGCATAGGAACAACAACGGCGTCACGCCACCGCATGGGGACCTGACCTTCGTTCCAGACGCGATTGTAGGTACGAAGAAGGAAGCTTTTGCCCGCCGGAGAAAGGTGTGCCAGCATCTGAACGTGAATGGCATCTGGCCCCGGAGCAGAGGACCGGGACAGTGCAAGCGCACGTTCGAGTTCCCACATAGTAAAGGGGGCATTCCAAGTTTCCAGATTCAGCGAGTGGAAGGAAGGTCGCCGAGCCTCTTCTGCCTCTTTCCTGGGAAGGAAGGCAGGATGGTAATGGGCGAAGCTTGAAACCTCCGCGAAAAAGCGGCCAAAGGCGTTAGAGACAGCCACAGGATCAACAAGGACCTCATTACCTGAGGTCAGGCCCGGTACTGAGGAGTGGGCCTTAATGCCCGACAGACGGCGCAGGCTACCCCAAACGACGGAAGAGGGAGTAAAACTGTTAAAGGAGCTGGTGAAAGAGGCCCAACAAGCTTTTTTGCTGTCTTTGATGATTCTACGGCATTGTGCTCGGAGTCGTTTGTATTCAATACAATTCGCCAACGTAGGATGGCGGCGAAAGGTGCGTAAAGCACGTCATCGAGCACGGATAGCGTCCCTACATGCCTCGTTCCACCAGGGGACGGAAACGCGACGTGAAGAAGAGGTAGTACGAGGAATGGAACGTTCGGCAGCATTGATGATAACAGCCGTGAGGTATTCGACCTGACTGTCACAACTGAGAAAATTGTGGTCCGGAAAGGTCACCAGGGAGGATTAAAGTCCCCAGTCAGCTTTCGGTATGTTCCAGCTCGAAGGACGTGGGGATGGGGTGTGGTGCAGGAGACGAACGACACAGGGGAAGTGGTCGCTCGAATAGGTGTCAGAAAGGACATACCACTCGACCCAATGGGCAAGAGTGGGAGAACAGATAGAGAGGTCCAAGTGCGAGTAGGTATGAGTACAGTCCGAGAGGAAAGTCGGGGCGCCGGTATTGAGGCAGACAAGATTGAGATGGTTGAAGACATCCGCCAAGAGTGAGCCTCTTGAGCAGGATGCTGGAGAGCCCCAAAGGGGATGATGGGCATTGAAGTCGCCAAACAATAAAAACGGCGGGGGAAGCTTAACAATCAGGTGCATCATGTCAGCCCGACTAACAGCAGATGACAGTGCAGTGTAGATGGTACAAACTGAAAAAGTAAAAGCAGAAAGAGTAATATGGACAGCTATTGCTTGGAGTGGGGTGGTCAATGGGATGGGATGGTAATAGACATCGTCGCGAACGAGCAACATGACCCCACCATGAGCTGGGATACCGTCCACAGGGGTGAGGTCATACCATTCCGAGGTATAGTGGGTAAAGGCAGTACGGTCAGTCGGGCGCAACTTGGTTTCCTGGAGACCAAGGACGAGCGGACAGTGCAGGCGGAGAACCAGTTTTAATTCCTCCCGATTAGATCGAATACCTCTTATGTTCCAATGTAACAAGGCCATCGCTAGTCAAAAAGTTGGGGGAACGAGACGGGGTAAGAGCTGGTCACCTTGGCGGCCGCGGAGGGCCAGGTTTCGAGGGAACAACGCTACAACCGGCGGGAGGCGGATCCGGTTCCATCGAGTCGTCGCCAGGTGCGGCCGCTTTCCCTGGTTGTGTAGGAGGGGCAGCATCACTTGCCGGCGAGAGGCTAGCTGAGCGCCTGGCAGCAGAGCGTCCCGGCGAAACTGAGGACGGCCGGGAGCAGCGACTCACGGATGGAGCGTCAGACGAAACGCGCCGGGGTGGAGAGGGGGATAGAGACTACTTCTTGGAGGCCTTCTTGAAAGGCCCGAGGAGGCACAGGGATGGTGGGCTGGACCCGAAGAAGGTCCTCACGCGCGGGGTCCGTTTTGGAACGCCGGACCTCGGAAGCTGGGGTCCGGAACGTTTCCCCGATGGACGCCTGAGAAGAGGATCGCTTCTCAGGTGGCTGGTGGCGGGGGGAGAGAAGGAGGAGGAAGGGTGGCCCCTGGGGCAGAGGGGGTGGGGGCCACGGGGGAGAAGGATTTGGAAGGGAGGGATTTGGGAGGCTGAGGCAGAGCCCCCTGATGGGCGGAGGGGGGACAGGATAGGGGTGAGGATACCGCGGAAGGAGTGGACACAACTGAGGCAAACGAAGTGGTCAACGGCACGGGATGGAGGCGGACATACTTCTTCCTGGCCTCAGAATAAGAGAGCCGATCCAAAGTTTTGAGTTCTTGTATCTTCTTCTCCTTCTGATATGCGGGGCAGTCTGAGGATCTAGGCGAGTGGATGCCAGGACAATTAATGCACCGAGGTGGTGGGGTGCATGTATGTTCCTCACGAAGAGGATGTCCACAATCGCCACAAAGGGGCTCAGCCTCACACCGTGACGACATGTGGCGAAAGCGCAAACACCGAAAACAGCGCATAGGAGGCGGGACGTAAGGTCGCACGTTGCACCGGTAGCACATCACCTTTACCTTCTCCAGGAGAACGTACCCCTCGAAGGCGAGGATAAAGGCCCCAGTATCGATGCGACAGTCTTTGGGGTCGCGCTGGACTCGCTAGACGAAATGCACGCCTCGGCGCTCCAGGTTGGCCCTGAGCTCCTCATCAGATTGTAGCAGGAGGTCACGATGAAAAATAACCCCCTGCGTCCTATTTAGTGCCAGATGCGGGACAATGGACACTGGGATGTCCCCTAGGCGGTCGCACGCCTGGAGTGCCGCCGACTGTGTGGCAGAGGTGGTCTTGATAAGAACAGACCCTGAACGCATCTTGCTGAGAGCCTCGATTTCCCTGAAGATTTCCTCAATGTGCTGAACAAAGAACATGGGCTTGGAGGTGGCGAACGTCCCCCCATCGGTTCGAAAACAGACCGAATAGCGGGGGAAGTACTTCGCCCCAAGCCGGCGGGCCTGTCCCTCCTCCCAGGGAGTGGCCAAGGGGGAAAGGGCAGGAGAACCAGAACTAGAAACGGTACCTTTTCTTTTGAAAGACTCGGCCGCAGAGCGACCTGATATGTGTTGACGTTTCATCTGCGAAACGTCCGCCCCAATACCACCCATTCCGACCAGGGGCTCTGCCCACGGGCGCCACCCAGCCTCAGCAAGGGCCACCTGGCAGGATGACCGTTGCCGGGAGTCCTGATGCCCCAAGGAGACTGGCATCTACTCTTTGGCCGACGTGGGGAGGGTGCAGCTCAGGTATTGGCAGTAAGATCCCTGTGTTGTCAGGGGGCTACAACCTAGAGGGTACATGACGACCCCACCACAACGGGCTGGCTACCGTGCTGGATTTCTGGTGCCATGCAAAGTCCATGATCGCTGGTGCAGATGCGGATGCACTATGGGAGTAACTTGGACGACCCATCAGGCGTTTAGGCGCAATTTGAGGAATACTGGGTATGGTTACAACGCCAGTACAATGCTGAGTGCCAAGGTCTTAGTGCACTTAGGACCAGTGGTACACCACGTAAGGTGACCTTCCCCAAAAGGCTCGTACTTCTGTAGCATTTTGAAAAATGGAGGTCAAACCCCAAGGGGGACCATCACATGCAAGGCCGAAACGGTTGAAACTCCTTGTAGTCGCCTCGTACGACAGGCAGGAATACCTCGGGCCTATTCTTACCCCGGACCTGCAGGGGGGCCCGAAAGTGTACATAGCGACCCCACCACACATGCTGGTTGGCACACGCAGTGCTCGCCGCGCCCCTGGGGTGTGGGGGAGGGGATCAGGGTATAAAAGTAATGTATGAGACCATTTAAAGAGAAAGCACGTTGAAAGCTAGAAAAACCATGTATTAGCAATGAAGGTGAGGGATCGACTAGTGAGCTAGAGCAAGTGCAATATATAAGTTGACTCTTACAGAGAAGGTAAATGTTTAACGGTCGTTGCTGCTGCTTCATCACAAGCAGTCAGTAAAGTGACGTAATGGCGCTGATTTTTCTACAGCAACACTACCCCAAGGAAATTTCATCATTTGGGAAAACGAAGTGAAAGCCAATGTATCTTAACGTGACCCAGCCGTCTGAAGATGAACTTGCCGCTTCTAAACCGGTAACGGCACTATAAATAAATAGCAT
Organism: Schistocerca serialis cubense; assembly: GCF_023864345.2. Classification (NCBI taxonomy): domain Eukaryota; kingdom Metazoa; phylum Arthropoda; class Insecta; order Orthoptera; family Acrididae; genus Schistocerca; species Schistocerca serialis. The sequence continues at coordinate 506,321,139 of NC_064640.1, forward strand.
CGTAGAAAGTGGCTGGTTGCTGTTATCTTCTCTGTAATGGTCAACCCATATTTTGTACACAGCCACAGGATCAATGTCAGTTTTCGACAAAACAGCAAGGGCAAGAGGTGCAACAAAAGTCGAGAATCCATATAAAAAAGTAATTGACGTGTTTTACGACGTCAGTTTAAAAGTCAAGAGAATTTGATCCTCTTTATGCACAAATGATTGCTTGTGGTATGCTACCGTACAGAACGACAATCAAGGTTTTAAAAATTGTTCATGCTTTAGCAGGTATGAGTTGCCAGATAAAACCACTCAAATATTCACTGACCCAAAAACTATACGAGGAGACAAATTACAAAAAGCTCTTACAAAATGTAATTTTGAGCGTTACAACAGACATATTGAGAGGCAACGCAAATTAAGACATACTGACATTGACTTGCCAGTTTATAATGGACGAACAATTACTATCACCCATATCACAAGCGACAAAAATTGCACGTCACAATACAAAAGCTATGGTACATTTAAGTAATTTTTTTTAATGTTTCTTGAACTTGTCGATGCCATGCTGTGATTCAGTTCTTTCTTATGATCAGTCCATGTCGGTAAAACTCAAGTCAGTATAGCTTGTGAAGTTTTTCTTGGCAGCTTAACCTCCGACAACCACCTTCACCCAACCCCCTCTTGTCGACAGGAAATTGTAGACGTGGCATTTGTGTTCTGTTTACGTACACTGCCAACCTTAACAGGCAGTAACGGGCTTCATCAGGCTAAATTTAATTATTCATTACAAAAAATGACATTGGAACGTTGATGTCCCTCTAAAGCGCACATTTTTACTGCTGCGCGTGATTTTTAGCAGACCGCCCAAGGTTTGCACTTCGAGTTTGTACCGTAACAGTAACAAGTGAGAACGAACGACAACCGAACGACGTCAGAACCAGAATTAATACAGCATCGCAAAACAGCTGGTCGTGGCGTTACTGTCACTGTGTTGCTGTCTCTTGAGTATATAAAGAACTATTTTGGTGTGCTATTTATACTGAAGTGCTTCCATTGTGTTAGCGAATCTGAACGGAATTAAAACTTCTGGTGCTTATAAAATGGCGTCAATATTGATGCATATCTTTTGCCAGAAACGGCTAATCATGGCAAGTTGTAAATACAGGCCATATTAACCGGACTGTAATTTCAGTGGTAATGGAAAACTCAGCTATTGTATAATTTAAGCTGCTTACTAACTTTCAGCATACTGCATGTGAAAAACTGTCCGTGATCTTACTTTAAGAAGAAATAAAAAAATAGACACTTCTCAGTGCAACTTATCACGGACCTACAACCATTTATTTCTATTTTAAGCCGTTATATCGCAACTACAGTGAAGCCGACGAAAGACTATCAGAATCTGTCAAGTGCGAAATTTGAGCGGCCCGGATATATTATAGTAATATAAAGGTATGATTGGTGAAGGTGCCTGCAATGCTGTCTCTCCAATCACCTTTCCTTACCCTTCATCACCACTGCATCCTTTATACCGCTCTGTGAGCTTCCCTCTGCGAACAGCTGAACTCTGAAGAAAACTTCTACAACCCATACCTTTTGTAGACTGCATTAAGGTGAGTGCTGCCTACCTCATATGTAGTAGTTTTAGCACTACAGTAGAGTTATGGCCCCATTATTTTGTATTCAGCGTCAACTGAGAACCACCACTGGTCTCTTCAGTGCGCTTTCACTGTACCTTCTTTCTTCAGTATGCAGTTTATACGATATCTGCTGCAGTTCGTCAGCAAGCATGCACACCTAAGATAGCAGTATTGCATGAGAAAACAGTGAACATTACCTCTCACCTACTCCTCGTGGTGATCGTACTCTCTCTTTCATTCTCTTCCTGATTTCTCCGTGTTACTGAGACACGGAAGTTCAACTTAGCATTGACAAGTAATATATTGGTCCGATCTTTATGAGATTTTTTATATATGAAAGTAATTTTACGTGTAGCAACATGTTGAAAAAATATTGAGGGTATTATGCAAAATTTTCGGACGTTTTGGCAGTTAATCTTAACATCAATTTTTTCAGGTCAATCAGATCTGATTAGACTACCATACTCGTGATAAAACAGTAGAAGTGGTGACAGACAACGGCGCAGTTATGAAGAAACTGCCGAAATCTTAAGTATTCGATATTCACCCTGTTCCACCCACAGCGTGACTTACAGTACAGGACTTTCAAAGTGCAGCCACTTTCCGAAGAGTATTGACAACAAAGGCTATTGGGAATTTCCTTCATAACTGTACACTAGCCACTGACAAACAGCGCAATCTTCAGAAAAGAAGAAACAAGAAAGAAAACATGTAAGCGGTGCCGACTCGATGGAACATGCTCAAAAGAATTCAGGAAGTGCGAAATGAGCTTGCGATAGCAATCAATGAAAGTTCAGAAGCATGGCCTTCCCTCACAGTTGAAAATTACTTAGCTATACAAAAGAACATGTCGAACCTTCTGAGGTAACAAAAACAATCTCAGGTGAGTCATACGTCACTGTAATTATACATCTTATACGAGGTATCACTGCAAAGTTATCAGACTTGGAAATCACCTTAATGAAGCACGAAGTATTCTGTACGCCTTGGTTAAACCAGCAAATGAAAGAAACTATTTAACGCACGGACTAAATATGCTTGTGACATTAGATCCTACGTTTAAAAACTTAGTTTCGGAACATTTCAGGTGGCAGACAATGCTGCGCAATTACTTCAGAGTATGTTGCTATTATCGCATCAACATCAAGAACTTGCCCCCTTCTAACAGCCGTGTACACCAAGTCTCTAGAGGAACGGAAGGTTCCAAATGATTGGAAAAGAGCACAGGTAGTCCCAGTCTTCCAGAAGGGTCGTCGAGCAGATGCGCAAAACTGTAGACCTATATCTGACATCGATCTGTTGTAGAATTTTAGAACCTGTTTTTGCTAGCGTATCATGTCATTACTGGAAACCCAGAATCTACTGTGTAGGAATCAACATGGATTCCGGAAACAGCGATCGTGTGAGACCCAACTCGCTTTATTTGTTCGTGAGACCCACAAAATATTAGACACAGGCTCCCAGGTAGATGCTATTTTCCTTGGCTTCCGGAAGGCATTCGATACAGTTCTGCACTATCGCCTGATAAAGTAAGAGCCTACGGAATATCAGACCAGCTGTGTGGCTGGATTGAAGAGATTTTAGCAAACAGAACACGGCATGTTGTCAATGGAGAGACGTCTACAAACAAAGTAACCTCAGGCGTGCAAACAGGGGAGTTTTATGCGACCATTGCTTTTCGCAAAATTTTATATATATATATATATATATATATATATATATATATATATATATATATATATATATATATGTGTGTGTGTGTGTGTGTGTGTGTGTGTGTGTGTGTGTGCAGGAAAATCTGCAGCGGATAGGCACTTGGTGCAGGGAGCTTTTTTTGTTTTGGTTTTAGGGCGCAAAACTGCTATGGTCATTAGAGCCCGGTCCGTGACTTAGGAAACACTAAAAAACCGGAAATGGAAACCAGCAGCAATGGGAACGAAACAAAAAATTGGAGAAACTAAAAGCAAAAGGAAGCCTTAAACATCCACTACAGAAAGGGGTTGGTTGTCCCCAAAAAAGATTCAAATGACTGAGGTCATTTCACTGGCACTAATAAACTCGAGAAAGCGATCGGCAGAGCGCGTGTCATCTGCTAAAATGGAAGATATATCAGGCGACAGCTGTAGACGGGCGCGTAACGGAGTAAAATAGGGGGCACTCAATTAAAAGGTGTTTTACCGTCCACAGCTGAGAGCAGTGGGGACAGAGTGGGGGAGGATCGCCGCTTAAAAGATGTCCATGGCTAAAACGACAGTGCCCTATCCGGAGTCGAGTTAAAATTACCTCCTCCCGACGACGCCTTCGGGAGGAAGAGGTCCAAGCACAAGGGAGAGCTTTCACGTCCCGCAATTTATTATGGGGAAGTGTCGAGCAATGTGCGTGCCATAAAAGAACACGATGACATAAAACGCTCCGTAGATCGGCGAAGGGAATCGTGCGAATAGCTGGCCGAAGAAGAGAGACTGCAGCCTTGGCCGCTATATCGGCCGCCTCATTTCCATAGATACCAACGTGTCCCAGGAGCCAGAGGAACGCTACCGAGACGCCCCCCCCCCCCAGGTGGAGCAAGCGCAGACAGTCCTGAATCCGGTGGACCAGAGGGTGCACAGGGTAAAGAGCTTGGAGACTGAGGAGAGAGCTGAGAGAATCTGAACAGAGAACATACTGTATCCGCTGATGGCGGCGGATGTAGTGGACAGCCTGGAGAACAGCGTAAAGCTCCGCAGTATAAACCGAACACTGGTCGGGAAGCCGAAATTGATTTGGGGTGTCGCCAACAATATAGGCACTCCCTACACCAAACGATGTTTTTGAGTCATCAGTGTAAATAAATGTGGCTTCATTTGTGCACATAGAGCAGAAAATGCCCGACGATAAACAAGTGAAGGGGTACCATCCTTGGGAAACTGACAAAGGTCATGGAGCAGGCAGATCCGGGGACGGAGCCAAGGCGGTGCTGTACCCCAAGTTGTCAAGAAGGTTTTAGGAAAGCGGAAGGAAAGAGAATGGAGCAGTTGACGGAAGCGGACTCCCAGTGGTAGTAGGGAGGAGGGGCGGCCTGCCTACCCTACATCAAAGGAGGCGTCGAAAAAAATGTCATGGGCTGGATTAGCTGGCATGGAAGACAGATGGCTAGCGTAACGACTCAGAAGGACTGCTCGCCGATTGGATAGCGGAGGTTCAGCAGTCTCAGCATAAAAGCTTTCCACAGGGCTGGTGTAAAAAGCTCCAGACACTAAACGTAATCCACGGTGGTGGATAGTCGAGACGCCGAAGAATAGACGGCCGAGCAGAGGAGTAAACTATGCTTCCATAGTCCAATTTCGAGCGCACTAAGGCGCAATAGAGGCGAAGGAGGACCACTCGGTCCGCTCCCCAGGAGGTACCATTCAGGACACGGAGGGTGTTGAGGGATCGCTGACAGCGAGCCGAAAGACAGGAAACGTGGGAGGACCACCACAGTTTTCAGTCAAACATAAGACCCAAGAATTTAACGACGTCCGAAAACTGAAGTTTGACAGGTCCTAGATGTAGGGAGGGTGGAAGAAACTCCTTACGTCGCCCAAAATTAACACAAACTGTCTTACTGGGAGAAAAACGGAAGCCGGTTTCGATGCTCCAAGAGTGGAAGTGATGGAGACATCCTTGAAGACGGCGTTCAAGAAGTCTGGTCCGTTGACAGCTGTAGTAGATCGCAAAATCGTCCACAAAGAGGGAGCCCGAGACATCAGGAAGGAGACAATCAATAGTTGGATTTATGGCAATAGCAAACAGTACAACAATCAGCATGGAGCCCTGGGGTACCCCGTTTTCTTGGGAGAAAGTACGGGAGAGAGTAGTGTTCACCCGCACCCTAAATGTGCGCTCTGCCAGAAATTCGCGAAGAAAAAGGGGCAGCCGACCTCGAAAGCCCCAAGAGAACAGTGTGCAGAGGATGTCTGTCCAACAGGTATCGTATGCTCTCTCCAGATCAAAATATATTTCTACCGTTTGGCGTTTCCAGAGAAAATTGTTCATGATGTAAGTGGAGAGGGTAACAAGATGGTCAACTGCAGAACGATGCTTTCGGAATCCGCATTGGGCAGGTGTTAGACTGCGGGACTCCTGCCACCAAGCTAAACGGCAATTCACCATACGCTCCAAAACCTTACATACACTACTCGTGAGAGAAATGGGGCGATAGCTAGAGGAGAGATGTTTGTCCTTTCCAGGTTTCGGAACAGGAACGACAATAGCTTCCCGCCATCGTCAGGGAAAAGTACTGTCGGTCCAAATTCGATTATAAAGGAGGAGGTGGTAACGCAGACTATGGGTTGATAAATGCAACCTTTGGACGTGGGTACTATCCGGTCCTGGGGCGGAGGAGCGAGAAGAAGAGAGTGCATGTTGGAGTTCCCGCATGGAGAAAACAGTATTGTAGCTTTCGCGATTTCGAGAGGAGAAAGCAAGAGGTCGCACTTCCGCTGCACGTTTCTTCGGGAGAAACGCTGGCGGGTAATTTGAAGAGCTCGAAATCTCAGCAAAGTGTTGACCCACCGAGTTAGAAATTGCGACGGGGTCCACTAATGTATCATGCGCGACAGTGAGCCCAGAGACTGGGGAGAAACTAGGCGCGCCTGTGAACCGTCGAAGCCGACTCCAAACTTCCAAGGAGGGAGTGAAGGTGTTAAATGAGCTAATAAAGAATTTCCAGCTTGCCTTCTTGCTATCACGGATGACGCGACGGCATCGCGCACGGAACTGCTTATAGGGGATACAGTTGGCCAAAGTAGGATGGTGGCGGAAAACGCGAAGAGCACGTCGCCGCTCACGTATTGCGTCACGGCACGCCTCGTTCCACCAAGGAACTGGGGGGCGCCGGGGCAATTCGGAGGTGCGTGGTCTTGAACGTTCCGCGGCTGTAAGAATAACGTCGGTAATATGTGTGACCTCATCGTCGACGCTGGGAAAGTGACGGTCATCGAATGTCGCTAGAGACGAAAGAAGTGTCCAATCGGCTTGGGCAAACTTCCAGCGTCACGGGCGCATATATGGCAGTTGAGGCTGCAGTCTAAGGACACATGGAAAGTGGTCACTCGAGTGTGTATCATCAAGGACGAACCATTCGAAGTGCCGAGCTAGCGGAGCAGTACCGACCGCAAGGTCCAAATGAGATAAATTTGTCATGGAGGCAGACAAAAATGTAGGGACCCCAGTGTTGAGGCAAACTAGATCTGCTTGGTGGAAGACGTCTAGCAATAGTGAGCCACATGGACAAGGATGTGGAGATCCCCAAAGCAGGTGGTGGGCATTGAAGTCCCCAACCAGCAAATAAGGGGGAGGGGGTGGTGGAAGCTGACCAAGAGCATGAAGGAGATCAGCTCGTGACATTGGTGTGGACGATGGAATGTATACAGTACGAAGACAGAAGGTGTATCCAGAAAGGGAAAGACAGACAGCGACAGCTTGGAATGAAGTGTTTAAGGAGATTGGGCGATAATTTAGAGTATCATGGAGAAGAATCGTGAGTCCTCCATGGGCTGGAGTGCCTTCAACAGAGGGGAGATCAAATCGGATGGACTGAAAATGGGGGAGAGCAAAGCGGTCATGGGGACGCAGCTTTGTTTCCTGAAGACAGAAGATGACCAGCGAGTAGGATCGTAAGAGGATCTACAATTCATCCTGATTGGCTCGAATGCCGCGGATATTCCAGTGGATAATGGACATAGGGTGAACAGAAAATGAAGGAATGCGACCAAGGTTGCTGTTAACTGAACGACTGCTCAGAGCTAGCAACCGACAGCATGGAATGGCATTCAGCCGAAGGTAGATGATCCTGATCCATAGGTTGTTCAGGAGCAGCTCCTGCCACAAGCGATCGGCCGGTTGATCGGCCGCCAGCAGTGCGCCTCGTCGACACACAAGACAGCCCAGGGAGATTTCCGCCTGGTGGTGCTGTAGATAGGACACGCCTTGGCGGAGAAGGAGATGAACTGGGTTTCTTAGAAGCCTTCTTGGAAATATGCTTAGATGAAGGAGGAACCGATGGTTGTGAAGTTGGGGTACGTAAAGAATCTTCACTAGTATGCTCTGTTTTGGAAGTCTTCGTGTCTGAATTTTGGGCTCGAGATTTAGCAGAACCCGATGAAGGGTGAGCCATGAAGTGAGCAGGCGAAAGTGGGAGGTTGGATGGGCGATCTTTGCGCTGGCCGATCTGACGACTGTGGCACTGAAGGTGAGATTACAAGTCTGCGTGGCCACCTCCTTTGTTGGCCGAGGAGAAGCAAGGACAGTGCTGTATTTCCCTGTCTGAGGCACGGTGGGCTGTCGACTGGCGAATAATTTTCGAGCAGCAAAGGTAGACACCTTTTCCTTCACTCTGATTTCCTGAATGAGCTTTTCGTGTTTAAAAACGGGGCAATCTCTAGAGGAAGCAGCGTGGTCACCCATACAGTTGATGCAGCGAGGGAATGGATGTGGACAAGCACCCTAATAGGCATCCTTGCCACACGTAACATATTTGGCCAGATTGGAACAGGACTGGCTAATGTGATTGAACCGCTGACACCGATAGCAACGCGTAGGGTTTGGGACGTAAGGGTGAACGGAAATTATCTCATAGCCTGCTTTGATTTTCGATGGGAGTTGAACTTTGTCAAATGTCAAGAAGACTGTGCAGGTTGGAATGATGTTCGTGTCAACCCTTTTCATAACTATGAACAGCCGTTACGCCCTGGTCAGACAGGTAGTGCTGAATTTCTTCGTCAGAATTCATCGAGGGAGCGTGTATAAACGACTCCACGCGAGGAATTTAAAGTGCGGTGCACTTCAAACCAGACAGGGAAGGTGTGGAGCAGTGAAGTACGCAGTAATTTTTGTGCCTGGAGGGCACTGTTTCTAACAACAAGGTGCCATTTTGTAATCTGGAACAAGACTTTACAGGACCTGCAATTGCATCGACACCTTTCTGAATAATGAAAGGGTTGACCGTGGAGAGGTCATGACCGTCAGACCGAGAAACAAGGAACTGTGGCAACGATGGAAGAACAGTCTGTGGCTGAGACTCAGTGAACGTATGCTTGTGAGCAGACATAGTGGAAGGTGAGGAAACTATTGCGGAAGAATCCCCACGATTACCGGCGTCTCCGATGGCGCGCTCCTCCCTTGTGGGGGCCTTCTCTGAGGACACTCCTGCTTTAGGTGATAGTTCACACCTCAGGTCACACCTCCCAACAAACGGATGGAGGGACCAATCGGCACTTTCGGAAGGTATCAGCTCGGGTAATCACCCCTCACTGGGCCTGGCCGTTACCAGGGGGTACGTACGTGTCCCACCTGTCTACCCGGGGCAGGGAATTCCGCGTTACCCCATCACCAGCTACGCACAAAAATGCGTGTGTCGGCCTTCAGACACGCACAGGGAGGAAGAAAGAGAAAGGGAAAACAAAGAAAGGGAAAGGAAAGAAGAGAGGTCTCAAACGCCGCAGCAGAGAAAAGGGTAAAGAGAAGAGGTAAGGAAAAGAGAAGGACAAAGGAAGGATGAAGACATCCAAGCAGAGAAGGCGAAGAATGTGTTACGTTTAGGAGCATCCGTCTCGGGACGTAGGCACAAACCATACTCCCAGAGCGGGAGGAAGGTAAGGAAAGAGCCAGAGGTGAGGGGAGGAGGGGCGAAGATGGGGGATAGGGAAGGATGCGGAAAGGAAAGGTATGCAGCCCGGAAAGGAAGGAAGGCCACATTAGCTCGGGGTCCCGTGCTCACTACACACGTATCCACAGAAGAGTTGTGGACCCCCTGGGGGGGGGAGGGGGGGTTGCAGGGAGTGGCAACTGGCCCTTAACAGACAAATGTATTGCGAATACATAGAAAGAAGGATCCTTTATTGTATGATTATATGATAGCGGAACAAACACTGGTAGCAGTTACTTCTGTAAAATATCTGGGAGTATGCATGCGGAACGATTTGAAGTGGAATGATCATATAAAATTGTCGGTAAGGCGGGTGCCAGGTTGAGATTCATTGGGAGAGTCCTTAGAAAATGTCGTCCATCAACAAAGGATGTGGCTTACAAGACACTCGTTCGACCTGTACTTGAGTATTGCTCAGTGTGGGATCCGTACCAGGTCAGGTTGATAGAGGCGATAGAGAAGATCCAAAGAAGAGCGGCGCGTTTCGTCACAGGGTTATTCGGTAAGCGTGATAGCTTTACAGAGATGCTTAGCAAATTCAAGTGGCAGACTCTTGAAGAGGCGCTCTGCATCCCAGTGTAGCTTGCTGTTCAGGTTTCGAGAGGGTGCGTTCCTGTATGAGGTATCGAATATATTGCTTCCCCTACTTATACCTCCCGAGGAGATCACGAATGTAAAATTGGAGAGATTCGAGCGCGCATGGAGGCTTTCCGGCAGTCTTTCTTCCCGCGAACCATACGCGTCTGGAACAGGAAAGGGAGGTAATGACAGTGGCACGTAAAGTGCGCTCCGCCACACACCGTTGGATGGCTTGAGGAGTATAAACGTAGATGAATACCTGAAACACAAGCATACATGCCCAGTACTAGTACATCTAATGATACGTCCACCAGTCTTAAATCAATCTACTTTTTCTGCCCGATCAGTAACAGCATAAGGTCGAAGTCGTTACATAAGTCTGTGATTCCGTAATTGACCTACGTCAATATTTTGAAAAACCTGTAATAGACACGTTGCTTATGTATTAGAATATTGTGTAAAATCGAATAGTATGTTGCTTGTAATGACCACTAAATATCTGTCCTGTCCAGCTACTGCAGTTCGTGCAGAAATTTCTCCAAGGCAGGAGAAAATGAAAACCGCAACTGACTAAAGAAGAATTCTAATAGCTTTTAATAGAAGAAAATTTTCGTATCTTGTTTTAAACAACAGACTGAAGGGCAAGAACTTTAATACCTTTCCTTTTACGAAACAAAATTTGCTTATTTTATATTCTTGCCTTTAATCAGTAAAAAGTTCTTAGGAAACTATTTTCCATTTGAAATACTCGCACAAAACATCTAATCGATATATCCGTTTTTAAAAACGCTATATTTACGTAACACTGTCACGAAGATTATCATGGGTTTTTTTTTTTTTTTTTTTTTTTGTTTGTGGTTTTAGGGCGCAAAACTTCTATGGTCATTAGCGCCCAGCCCGTGACGTAGAAAACAGGAAAAAAACGAAATTTAAAATCAGCAGCAATGGAAACATAGTCAGAAAATTGGAGAAACTAAAGGCAGAAGGAATGCTTAAAAGTCCACTATAGAAAGGGGTTGGTTGTCCACAAAAAAAAAAGCTTCAAATGACTGACGTCATTTCACTGTCACTAATAAACTGTAGAACGCGGTCAGCTGAGCGCGTGTCATCTGTTAAAATCGACGATAGATCAGGCGATAGCTGTAGACGGGAGCGTAACGGATTAAAATAGGGGCATTCAATTAAAAGGTGTCTGACTGTCCACAGCTGAGAGCAGTGGGGACAGAGTGGGGGAGGATCACCGCTTAAAAGATGTCGATGACTAAAAAGACAGTGCCCTATCCGGAGTCGAGCTAAAATTACCTCCTCCCGACGACGCGTTCGGGAGGAAGAGGTCCAAGCGCAAGGAACGGCTTTCACTTCCCGCAATTTATTGTGGGGAAGTGTTGACCAATGCGCATGCCATAAATGAGTAACTTGGCGACATAAACCGCTCCGTAGATCGGTAAACGGAAGAGACTGAAGAGCTGGCCGAGGAAGAGAGACTGCAGCCTTGGCCGCTATATCGGCCGCCTCATTTCCACAGATACCAGCGTGTCCCGGGAGCCAGAGGAACGCCACTGAGACGCCCCCCAGGTGGAGCAAGCGCAGACAGTCCTGAATCCGGTGGACCAGAGGGTGCACAGGGTAAAGAGCTTGGAGACTTAGGAGAGAGCTGAGAGAATCTGAGCAGATTACGTACTGTATCCGCTGATGGCGGCGGATGTAGTGGACAGCCTGGAGAACAGCGAAAAGCTCTGCAGTATAAACCGAACACTGGTCGGGAAGCCGAAAGTGATTTGGGGTGTCGCCAACAATATAGGCACTCCCTACACCTAACGATGTTTTCGAGCCATCGGTGTAAATAAATGTGGCTTCCGTCATTTGTGCACATAGAGCAGCAAATGCCCGACGGTAAACAAGTGTAGGGGTACCATCTTTGGGAAATTGACATAGGTCTCTGAGCAAGTCGATCCGGGGACGGTGCCAAGGCGGTGCTGTACCCCAAGTTGTCAAGAAGGTTTTAGGAAAGCGGAAGGAAAGAGAATGGAGCAGTTGACGGAAGCGGACTCCCGGGGGTAGTAGGGAAGAGGAGTGGCCTGCATACCCGACATCAAAGGAGGCGTCGAAAAAAAGGTTATGGGCTGGATTAGCAGGCATGGAAGACAGATGGCTAGCATAACGACTCAGAAGGACTGCCCGCCGATTGGACAGCGGAGGTTCAGCAGTCTCAGCATAAAGGCTTTCCACAGGGCTGGTGTAAAAAGCTCCAGACACTAAACGTAATCCACGGTGGTGGATAGAGTCGAGACGCCGAAGAATAGACGGCCGAGCAGAGGAGTAGACTATGCTTCCATAATCCAATTTCGAGCGCACTAAGGCGCGATAGAGGCGGAGAAGGACCACTCGGTCCGCTCCCCAGGAGGTACCATTCAGGACACGGAGGGTGTTAAGGGAACGCAGACAGCGAGCCGAAAGATAGGAAACGTGGGAGGACCAGCACAGTTTTCTGTCAAACATAAGATCCAAGAATTTAGCGACGTCGGAAAACGGAAGGTTGACAGGACCTAGATGTAAGGAGGGCGGAAGAAACTCCTTACGTCGCCAAAAATTAACACAAACGGTCTTACTGGGTGAGAAACGGAAGCCGGTTTCGATGCTCCACGAGTGGAGGCGATCGAGACATCCTTGAAGACGTCTTTCAAGAAGGCTGGTCCGTTGAGAGCTGTAGTAGATCGCAAAATCGTCCACAAAGAGGGAGCCCGAGACATCAGGAAGGAGACAATCCATAATTGGATTAATGGCGATGGCAAACAGTACAACACTCAGCACGGAGCCCTGGGGTACCCCGTTTTCTTGGGAGAAAGTACGGGAGAGAGTAGTGTTCACCCGCACCCTAAATGTGCGCTCTGCCATAAATTCGCGAAGAAAAAGGGGCAGCCGGCCTCGAAAGCCCCAAGAGAACAGTGTGCGGAGGATGCCTGTCCTCCAACAGGTATCGTACGCTCTCTCCAGATCAAAAAATATTGCTACCGTTTGGCGTTTCCGGAGAAAATTGTTCATGATATAAGTGGAGAGAGCAACAAGATGGTCAACAGCAGAACGATGCTTTCGGAATCCGCATTGGGCTGGTGTTAAAAGACTGCGGGACTCCAGCCACCAAGCTAAACGGTAATTCACCATACGCTCCAAAACCTTACAGACACTACTCGTGAGAGAAATGGGGCGATAGCTAGAGGGGAGATGTTTGTCCTTTCCAGGTTTCGGAACGGGAACGACAATAGCTTCCCGCCATCGCCTGGGAAAGGTACTGTCGGTCCAAATTCGATTATAAAGGCGAAGGAGGTGACGCAGGCTATGGGTTGATAAATGCAGCAACATTTGGACATGGATACCATCCGGTCCTGGGGCGGAGGAGCGAGAAGTAGAGAGTGCATGTTGGAGTTCGCGCATGGAGAAAACAGTATTGTAGCTTTCGCGATTTTGAGAGGAGAAAGCAAGATGCCGCACTTCTGCTGCACGTTTCTTCGGGAGAAACGCTGGCGGGTAATTTGAAGAGCTCGAAATCTCAGCAAAGTGCTGACCCAATGAGTTAGAAATTGCGACGGGGTCCACTAAGGTATCATGCGCGACAGTGAGCCCAGAGACCGGGGAGAAACTAGGCGCGCCTGAGAACCGTCGAAGCCGACTCCAAACTTCCGAGGAGGGAGTGAAGGTGTTAAATGAGCTAATAAAGAATTGCCAGCTTGCCTTCTTGCTATCGCGGATGACGCGACGGCATCGCGCACGGAGCTGCTTATATCGGATACAGTTGGCCAAAGTTGGATGGTGACGGAAAATGCGAAGAGCACGTCGCCGCTCACGTATTGCATCACGGCAGGCCTCGTTCCACCAAGGAACTGGAGGGCGCCGGGGCAATTCGGAGGTGCGTGGTATTGAACGTTCCGCAGCTGTGAGAATAACGTCGGTAAAATGTGTGACCTCATCGTCGACGCTGGGAAAGCGACGGTCATCGAATGTCGCTAGAGACGAAAAAAGTGTCCAATCGGCTTGGGCAAACTTCCAGCGTCGCGAGCGCATATATGGCAGTTGAGGCTGCAGTCGAAGAACACACGGAAAGTGGTCACTCGAGTGTGTATCATCAAGGGCGAACCATTCGAAGCGCCGAGCTAGCGGAACAGTACCGACCGCAAGGTCCAAATGGGATAAATTTGCCGTGGAGGCAGACAAAAATGTAGGGACCCCAGTGTTGAGGCAGACTAGATCCGCTTGGTGGAAGACGTCTAGCAATAGTGAGCCACGTGGACAAGGATGTGGAGATCCCCAAAGCGGGTGGTGGGCATTGAAGTCCCCAACCAGCAAATAGGGGGGTGGAAGCTGATCAAGAAGATGAAGGAGATCAGCTCGTGCCATTGGTGTAGACGATGGAATGTATACCGTACAAAGAGAGAACGTGTATCCAGAAAGGGAAAGACGGACGGCGACAGCTTGGAAGGAAGTGTTTAAGGGGATTGGGTGATAATGGAGAGTATCATGGAGCAGAATCATGAGTCCTCCATGGGCTGGAGTGCCTTCAACTGAGGGGAGGTCATATCGGACGGACTGAAAATGAGGGAGAACAAAGCGGTCATGGGGACGCAGCTTTGTTTCCTGAAGACAGAAGATGACCGGCGAGTAGGATCGTAAGAGGATCGACAATTCCTCCCGATTGGCGCGAATGCCGCGGATATTCCAGTGGATAATGGACATAGGGTGAACAGAAAATGGAGGAACGGCACCAAGGGTGCTGTCAACTCAACGACTGCTCAGAGCTTGCGACCGACAGCATGGAATGGCATTCAGTCGAAGGCAGAAGATCCTGATCCATAGGTTGGTCAGGAGCAGCTCCTGCCACCAACGATCGGCCAGTTGACCGGCCACCAACAGTGCGCCTCGGCGACACAGAAGATGGCCGAGGGCGATTTCCGCCAGGTGGTGCTGTAGATGGGACACGCCCTGGCGGAGAAGGAGAGGAACTGTGTTTCTTCGTAGCCTTCTTGGAGGTATGTTTAGATGAAGGAGGAACCGATGGTTGTGAAGTTGCAGTACGTAAAAACTCTTCACGAGAATGCTCTTTTTTTGTAGACTTGGCGTCTGACTTTTGGGCTCGAGATTTAGCAGAACCCGACGAAGGGTGAGCCATAGAGTGGGCAGGCGAAAGAGGTGAGGTTGAACGGGCGATCTTTGCGCTGGCCGATCTGACGACCGTGGTACTAAATGTGAGGTCGCAAGTCTGCGTGGCCGCCTCCTTTGTTGGCCGAGAAGAAGCAAGGACAGCGCTGTATTTTCCTTTCTGAGGCACGGTGGGCTGTCGACTGGCGAGTAACTTTCGAGCAGCAAAGGTCGACACCTTTTCCTTCACTCTTATTTCCTGGATCAGCTTTTCGTCCTTAAAAACAGGGCAATCTCGAGAGGAAGCAGCGTGGTCACCCATACAGTTGATGCAGCGAGGGGATGGAGGTGGACAAGCACCCTCATGGGCATCCCTGCCACACGTAACACATTTGGCCGGATTGGAACAGGACTGGCTGGTGTGATTAAACCGCTGACATCGATAGCAACGCGTAGGGTTTGGGACATAAGGGCGAACGGAAATTATCTCATAGCCTGCTTTGATTTTTGATGGGAGTTGAACTTTGTCAAAAGTCAAGAAGACAGTGCGGGTTGGAATGATGTTCGAGTCAACCCTTTTCATAACCCGATGAACAGCGGTGACGCCCTGGTCAGACAGGTAGTGCTGAATTTCTTCGTCAGACAATCCATCGAGGGAGCGTGTATAAACGACTCCACGCGAGGAATTTAAGGTACGGTGCGGTTCCACCCGGACAGGGAAGGTGTGGAGCAGAGAAGTACGCAGCAATTTTTGAGCCTGGAGGGCACTGTGTGTTTCTAACAACAGGGTACCATTCCGTAATCTGGAACAAGACTTTACAGGACCCGCAATTGCGTCGACACCTTTCTGAATAATGAAAGGGTTGACCGTGGAAAAGTCGTGACCTTCGTCAGACCGAGAAACAACAAGGAACTGTGGCAACGATGGAAGAACCGTCTGTGGCTGAGACTCAGTGAACTTACGTTTGTGAGCAGACATAGTGGAAGGTGAGGAAACCATTGCGGAAGAATCCCCCATGATTACCGGCGTCTCCGATGGCGCGCTCCTCCCTTGTGGGGGCCCTCACCGAGGGCACACCCGCCTTAGGTGATTGTTCACACCTCAGGTCACACCTCCCGACATACGGACGGAGGGACCAATCGGCACTTTCGGAAGGTATCAGCTCGGGTAATCACCCCTCCCTGGGCCTGGCCTTTACCAGGGGGTACGTACGTGTCCTACCTGTCTACCCGGGGCGGGGAATTACGCGTTACCCCGTCACCGGCTACGCATGGAAGTGCGTGGGTCGGCCTTCAGACACGCACAGGGAGGAAGAAAGAGAAAGGGAAATGAAAGAAGAGGGGGTCTCAAACGCCGCAGCGGAGAAAAGGGTAAAGAGAAGAGGTAAGGAAAGGAGATGGACAAAGGAAGGAAGAAGACATACAAGCAAGGAAGAAGAAGAATGCGGTACATTTACAAGCGTCCGTCTCCGGACGTAGGC
Organism: Schistocerca serialis cubense; assembly: GCF_023864345.2. Lineage (NCBI taxonomy): Eukaryota > Metazoa > Arthropoda > Insecta > Orthoptera > Acrididae > Schistocerca > Schistocerca serialis. Next base: position 506,337,629 of record NC_064640.1, read on the forward strand.
GCAAACCGTACTCCCAGAGGGGGAGAAAGTGAAGGAAAGAGCAAGAGGTGAGGGGGGGGGTGAAGACAGGGGATGGGGAAGGATGCGGAAAGGGAAGGTATGCAGCCCGGAAAGGAAGGAAGGCCACATTAGCTCGGGGCCCCGTGCTCGCTACGCACGTATCCACAAAAGAGTTGTGGATCCCCTGGGGGGTATCATGGGGTGAACAATGTAAGGGAAGCCATGAGGGCAGGGGATGAGGCAATGAGATCGATAGCAGGAAAGATGCTGTTAACGACATTGAAGTGGGAAGGTAGCCGTCATTGAGGAGACAAATACTGTAGTAAGTTGGCCAATTGGAAGACATCTAAGCGGCACTCCGCCCACAGCGGGTGGTGCACACTGAAGTCACCAAGGAGGTACGAAAGCATGAGTTGCTGTATTGAGATAGGCATGTCAACGAAGTTGACTACTGGGAGCGAAGTACACATTGCAATTTGTGATTTCTGGGGTCGTTCGCACTCTCAACGCTCTTGCTTCCAGGTTGGCATGAAGTAGGGTTCCAGTCACTCGTGACAACGGTATCAACTACAGTGCAGACCCTCCAGGCACTACCCCGAAGCTGGCACGGTTCTGACCAAACGCCCGATGACCACAAAACGTTGGAGAGTCAAAATGCATTTCCTGAAGAGCAAGACAGAACGCAGAATAAGATTGAACATGTTCTTATATTCCTAGTAGGTGATCATATCCGTTGCGATTTCACTGGATTATCGTGTGGGTAGAGTCCAGGTTAGACATAAGCTGAGGGGGTCGTCGTGTCACCAGGCCAGTGGTAGACACCGACAAGGATATCGTGACAGCCATGAAAACTGTGATTCGAGATGAGGAGGGGGTGCAAGGACTCCCTACACGAAGAGGACGGCCAGACATCAGACTGGAGTGGCACTGTATCGTGAGAACGTGTGGCCGAACTTTATTCTACGCATGCTAGTTGGAATTTATGGTTTGACGTCGCGTCTGCATACCATTACCTCCACCTTCTCGGGAAGGGTATCTTCCTTAAATGCCAGGTTCAAAGTAACAATGTCTACACGATGATTCTTAGGTGATCTCTGGACACACTGGACCAAATGAACGCCATGTCTTTCCAGATTAACCCTAAGTTCATCATCGTACTTGAGAAGATCCCTACGGGAAAGTACATCCTGTGTCGTACTGAGATACTTGTGAGGAGTGGTTCACTGCGATGTCTCATTAACAGCCGCAGGCATGGAGTGACTAAGACTGGCAGAAGTTTTCTTTGCAATGATGGAGCCGGAGCACGTTTTGCTTAAGATCTCAACTTCATCGAAATTTTCCGCAACGTTTCTCAGGAAGAAAAGCGGTTTGGTGGCAGAAAAAGTTTCCCTCTCAGTCCTCAAGGAACTGGAAAAAGTTTCGCCCAAGCTGTCATGCCTGGATGTCCTCCCATGAGGTAGCCAAGAAGGAAAAGGTCAGGATGGCAGAAACAAGAACTGAGATGGAACTATTCCTTGGAAGAGACTTTGCTATGGAAAGAATTGCCAGAGTTTCATTTCATGTTCCCAACGTCCACCTTTTAACCACCCACTCCAAACAGGGGCTCACCTAGTGAGTGCCACCCATACACAGCAAAGACCACCTGGCAGGACAGTAATTTCCAGACGTTCCGATGCCCTGGGAAGATGGGCAACCACTCCCAGGCTTTCACAAAGCGTTTACATTGCAGGTACCAGCAGTGTAATCCGTGGTGTCAGTGGGCTCAGCCAGATGGGTACATAACAGCCCCACCACACAGTGGCTGCTGAGATGACCCAGCAAAGAGGCAATAAGAGGGAGAGGGGGAGATGATTTCAGGTGAGGGGCGTTAGACATCATGGTCAGCAGTGCGTGTAGTCTAAAGGGAATGTGGGTTATCCAGTGTTTAGGCAGATGAAGTAGAGTTGATTGAGGTGGTCAGCCAAGAGGGTTTCGGCATAAAGGGGTTGTGAACATTAAAGTCACTGAGCAGCAAAAACGGTTCAGGGAGTTGTCCAGTAAGCTGGAGGAAGTCTGCCTTGCTGACACCAAATGACAGAGGTATGTAGATGGCACAAAGAGAAAAGATGAAGCGATGAAGGAAAATGGACTGCAACACCATAGCGAGGTGTTCAGAAAAATGGTGTGACTGAACTTAGTCCTGGATGAGTAGTATCACTAATGATATGGAATGCTGTCCTCAGGGGAAGATCAAAGCAGACAAAGAAATGCGAGAGAGTAAAGCACTCAAGGACGCAATTTTGTTTTCTGGAGATAGAAAATCAGGGGCTGCGATTCGAAGAGCACTCAAGTATTCCTTTATGGATCAAATGCTGTGAACGTTCCATTACAAGAATATCGTGACAGAAAGGGAAGGAGGGAAAAAATATAAAGTCACCTTTCCCGTTGCTGAGTGCCTGCCTTTGAAAAGTCACTGCTACAGTGCACAGATGCTGGAGGATGCTGTTTATGAGATCTACGGAAGTGTCAGCAGTCTCTGGGTCAACCTGCAGATTACAGGGCAGGAAAACGATTGGCAGTGCGCACCAGCCAAACTGGTGTCCGCCAGGTGAGGGTATCGCAGTGACCTTGCCTAAGAGGATCTTTGTGTCTGAAGGAAACGACAGATTTCTTTCAGCGTTCATGGTTGTCAGATGAACACTCAGATGTTTGTTGGCTGGAGGGACATAGAAAGTCTTCACGAGAATATTCCTTCTGTCCCTTCAGGCCTGCCAGTTGGGTAGCAGGTGATTTCGCCACTGGGGGCTGAAGATTTGGTAGCTTGTTTCCCAGCTCGAGGAGACGGATGCTACCGTGGCAGTGCGATTGGACAACTGCACTGCTAAATTTGATGTCAAGTCTGCGTGGCCACTTCCTTCGTGGAACGAAGTGCAGCAAGAACGGTAGTGTAAGTCCCAGATGGAAAAACGCAGGGCTTATGATTAACCAACAACTTGAAATTTGGTTTGTTTTGCTTTAGAGCACAAAAACTGGCGTCATACGCGCCCAAGTCAAAACTATATAACACGAACACAGGAGTTAAAAACGACCATGCGTCAGTCCAAATTGACATAATAGACAGCTAAAAACACGCACGTGGAAAAATGGCTAAAAAGAACAGAGAAAAGGATGCTCGGAACTAAAAAATGGCCTTCGCCATATTGCTTTGGCGGATAAAAAGTAAAACTTAGTCGCCAGCCCGCGCGTCATTTGCTAAAACGGCCGATAACAGACGGCAAACCAAAACGGGAACGTAAAAGGCTAAAAAATAGATATTCCATCAAGTGGAGCACAGTTAAAACTGGAGTACAATGTGTACAAAGTGGTGAGGTAGCGCCACTTAGCAAATGAAGATGGCTAAAAAAGGCAGAGCCCAATACGCAGCCGAGTTAAAATAACCTCCCAGCCGAGATGAGGTCGACCAAGCCGCTGGGAGAGGCTCAGTAAGCCTTAGCTTATTCCCGTGAAGGAACGACCATAGTCGATGCCAAAGGGACACCACCTTCTGACAGACGCCAACACTTATCGGAGGGAATATAGGTACTCGTGGGCTGAGGTACGAGGACTGCAGCTTCGGTAGCAGCGTACTCAGCCTCGTTTCCTGGCAGACCGACGTGACCAGAAACCCACAGAAACATCGCACTGGCTGCACGAAGAGTGAGCAGTTTACAGTTTTCGTGGGCCCGCTGCACTAAGGGATGGGCTGTGTACAGCGCACAGACTTTGAAGGAAGCTGAGTGATTCTGAGCAGACGACAATTGTGAAGGCTGTGTCGCCAGATGTACTCCGTGGCCTGATACAAGGCGAAAAACTCTGCTATAAATACTGAGGAGTGTAACGGATGCAGATATCGAAAGACACGGGTGCCAATGACAAAGCCACACCCGACCCTCAGGCGTCCTCAGTAAGCGAATGAAGACCACAGTTTACATTGGCCGCTTCAAAAAGCCAGGGTGGTGAAGGGTTCACAACCACCGGGAAAAGTGCAGGTAGTGTGAATTTAAGCCGCTGTAGCAAGTGCAGAAAGCGGACTCCAGGAGATAACAGAAGGACGAGTCCCATACTGACTAACGGTATCAAAGGAGGAGGCAGAGGGTGGGTGGCCACACATGGCATACAAGTGGCATGCATACCTGCTGAGAAAAGTCCCAGCGGTACGACAGGTAGTTCAGCAGCTTCAGCATACAGACTCTCAACCAGGCAACTTGCGAGTGACAGAGTAAAGCATCTTTTCTTCAACCACGTCTCTTTGACAGCCCACTCATCTAGATACACTGGACATTCTCGGGATGAGGCTGCATAGCCGCCATTGGAACAGATACAATGGGGAGTGGGAGGTGGGCAATCACCCTCTTGAGCATTCCTATAGCAAGTAACACCTTTGGCAATGTTTCGACAAGGCATTCGCGCGCGCGCGCGTGCGTGCGCGCGCGCGTGTGCGCGCGCGCGCGCGCGTGTGTGCGCGCGCCACGCTGACACTGGCAACAGCGCATCAGATTTTTAATGTACAGTCGGACCTTTATGACTTCATAGCCAGTTTTCATATTTATTGGAATCACTGTTCTATCTTGAGAAAAAGTGTAAGCGTTAATGTTGCATCAACGTATTTCGTTACCCATTGGACTGCAGTGATGCCCTGATCAGAGGTTAGTATGGATTTCTGCCTTAGACCATCGAGCAGCCTAGTGTAAGTAACATCACGCAAGGAATTCAGCGTGCAATGGGCCTAGACATGAACAGGACAGCCATTGAGAAGCGAAGCTGCAAGCAGTTGTTGGGCTAGGAAATAGCAATTTGTCTCCAGAAGCAAAGCGCCATTACACAAATGCAAACTAGAGAATTTTACAGGGCCTGTAGCTGTACCAACAAATTTCTGAATAAACGAGTTAACCATACCAAAGGACTGACCTCCAGCACATCACAAGGAACCGATGTCAAGCTGGGACATTCTTGAAATCCTTAGCCTCATTCCGTTGAGTACGCAGTCTGCAATGGAGATTGGCTTATTGCGAGAAAATCCCCACGATAGCCAGCGTCTGATGGCACACTCCTTCCATCAGGAGCCCCCTCAGCAGTACGGCTCACCCATCTTGCGTGACTGTTCGCACATCAGGTCACACCTGAATACGTGAGACCAATTGGCGAGGTAACGCAGCTTAGGCAATCGTCCCTCCCTGGACCGCGCCTGTACCAGTGGGTACATGCGAACTGCCTGTCGACTGGTGGCTGGAATTACGCATCAGATGCGTGGCCCACCCTTCAGAAGATCACAGGGAGGAAGAAGACAAAGAGAAACCTCAAACGCCGGAGCAGAGGAAGGATAGACGGAAAGTGAAAAAAAGAAAAAACAGTGGAAGGACTGTTCTGATTGCAAGCTATTGGTACTTCAGAACACATTCCCAAAAATATCTGAGATATTCCCAAGACGGAAAAAAGGAACAGCAGAAGGCAAAGACTGGGGCCCCGAAGTAAACACGAACTCGTGAAAGTTTTGAGCCTCCTGGGGGAGGGGGAGGAAGTGGCTGGCTGATGGGTTCAATCTACTTAAGGGAAAGCCTGAATAATATTCATACAAAACTTCAACGAATAAACCATATCAAAAAGCCAATTGTCCATTGAATGATCCACATTAATAAGTTAATTATTCGTTGAATTAATGATCTCTTAGTAAATTGAGTTAGAATGGCGTCTCACACTTGCGTAAGGGTTATCTAAGGACAGGAGAAAGGGCTCACCTGCATACATACGATGTATGTGTGTATCTACAGTAACAAAGTCGGAAATGCTTTGCAGAAGAGCTGAGCAGACATGCTTTATAGTCATCTCCCATACTTCAAGAGCAAAAGCTACTGTTATGTTATACTCACACGGATAAATTTGCACTGAGCACAGCCCGTCACTTTCGGCGCGTGACACGTTGCCTCAAAATTGGCACAATTTGACACATGAAAATTCACAAATTAAAATAAATGTAGCTCAGTACGATTAAGTGAACTATGCGACCACTACTACAATGAACTATGGGACTAGTAATTACTCTGTGCAGCATGGAGCATTAAGTAGTTACTGGCTCCCATGAAGATTCAAAAACATACAAACCTATATCAAGCGAATTAAATTTCAAGAACTATACATAGTCCGAGGAGATTAATAATGGTCACTGAAGTTAGCCTGATACTAAACTCCAAATACCACCGTACACTGTGTGTCTGGTGTGAAACTAAGTTTTATAAACAGCGTATTAAAATGAATTTTGCCCGTTGTACTAATTACGTAGCTTCGGCTACTCTCCAGTTAGCGACTGTGCTATGCTGACGACTAGAACACGTGATAATAGCCTCATTCACACGATACTAAATTGCCTAATTCATCAAAATCAGGATATCTATCTCCTGGCATGTCTCGACATAAATTGACTTTGAAAAACGCGTTTCTATCATAATCCATAATGATAACATTTTGTGCCAAGTTTCCTGATCATACCGAGAGCTCACCATTAACATGTCCGGTCGTCAGGCCGGTGAGGTTTATAGTGGCTAAGGTGGCGAACTTCAGTCACAAAGGTTCTCTGTCCAAACCGCTCGAGGAAGAAGCCTCCCATTTGCAGATTCCTCGCTGCGCCATCTAAGGACTTTATTCTGTCTACACACCCTCTGTTGAACTCTATCCAGCCTAATTCAAAGATTTGTCTACACGACCAACTCATCTTTGGTTAGCACTGTATTTGATCTGTTGTAATAAAACCAACCACTCTTTACACTGGCACCCACGGAGAAGGTAAAGGTGGAATATGGGAAATCTGACAAAAATAATACAGCAGTACAGTAGACATTTCGTTTCTATGTTCAGATGGTTAATTTGTCGGAAAGTTATTATAAATAATTATTAGTTGTGTTACCCCATATTTTCAGTATTACTCCGACAATTTTGGATGGAGTTAGTCCCAAAGGGCTTAAAGTGACGACAGAACCGCTTCAACGAAAAATAAAATCTAGTTAACATAGGCTCTACAATGTAGCCCGTAAGAACTACTAAAACCTTTTTAGAAGAGACGTGTGACATGTGACATTCTCTTAGCTCCTAAGGTATGCATTTGTGAGTCCAGTTTTGCGAGGCTCTTCGGATGATCGTTCTGTAATACCGTATTTACCATTCCTCCTGTCACACCTTGTGCAACAAACATTCAGTTCGATAGGCTACTAAAGAAATACATATGCTACATAAATTAATGAAAAATCTCAGCTGCCTTTTACATGTGTTACGACCCGTTTCGTTTGACATCTTCAGGCTGCCGAGTTGTGCTTAAGACTCAGATGGTCTAGTTGCACATAATGTTTAAGACCCCATTCATGTCTTTACTTCAGATGAATTTGGCAACTAAGCTGTTCGAAGAAGTTAAACCGGTGGTAACATGTTTACTACAGCTGAGGTGCTTTTCATTCATCGTTCACGCCAGCTATTGCCTCAAAAATTAGTCTAGATTGAAAATAAGCCATGGAGCTTTAAATCCTGTTATCTTATCCTCATGATTTCACACGAAAGTCAGAACAGACAAGGGTATGATAGAATGAAAATTTGAGCTGCGAGGCCTCATTAAATTTACCTGAAGCAACAGATGGCTGGAATGTTTCACTAACATTTGGAATGACAAAACTAGGCTCATTGAAGCAAAAATGAACGTAATATGGAAGTAACTAATAACTTCTGAGTATTGATGGTTAAGAGCACATATTTCATGGTAGTTCTTACAGTTGTATCCAGAAAAATTAAGTCTCCTGTCTTTCAGATACTACACAGAGGTAATGGGAAAATGCTGTGGTACACTGTACATTTTGTAGCAGAGATGGGACGGCTGTCAGCAGCTTCTCCATGGAGCTTTACGAGCTAATTAAGGAATCAAGAGCGAGAAATTTTACATGTATATCTGAACGAATTTTACGTAGATTATGAATCCTCGCATTGCTGAACTTTACAGGCATTTTTACATAAAACATTAAGCCCAGAGGCTACTTGCGCTTTTAGTACCAAATTTTGATTTGTTAAGAAAATTTGATACTTATGAGACCATTAAATCCGAAGCTGTTGCAAAGCATACGGCAAGCATTTGATATTTTTAAATACAGAGGAAAAGATTCTTTCACAATAGGCTATTTTCCGATGTTAAAAATATGGCTTGGATTGTTATTCGGAGTGGTAAGTTTCAAATCGTATTTACGGTCAATATTATATCAAAATCTTATTTTTAAGTAACTGAAGCTTAAAAATCGTTGAACAAGATTTGGTCACGTAATCGAAAACGCTCTGTTACTGGCTGACGTTCTTGTGATGTCACATTCTAGGAGTAACACGAAGCTGTGTATGTTTCACACGAGTGTAAGACATACTAGGTTTTTAAGTACTTTTTCTGCAAATACTTTAGCAGTCTAGTAATAGAAAACGCATTTACAACTTTTAATTAACAACAGAAAGGAGTTTTGTGAGAGCTGATACTGGAAGCCTTGCGAAAATTTATGCTTTATGCTCCACTCTTAGAGCGGTAGTATGTGAAAGGACTGACATTCTTTTCCTCGTTCTCTGCAACACTATTAAACCCGCTCAAAATTAAGGATTTGTGAAACTTTCGCAAATGGTTTCGTACCTTATATAAAGATTGTCTAGCATAAGTCATGAAATACGACCCAAAATATAAATATTCTTGGCAAATCTTAGTGCTGATTTCCGCTATACGGGATACTCAGCAAAGGAATTGTCACAAGCACGACCTATGTGGCCCAACGTATAGCGCATGCAACTACAGATAATGTAGATTCGATTCATGGAAGGGTCAACAGTTTTTAAAAGTTTTACACGAAATATGAAAATAGCGTTAGCCAGAATTCATTGTAGCAGTTGTTTCGATGATGGGACAACCGAGGATAAATGCGTCTACTGTGTTTCCAAACAATTACGTTTTTTGGAAGACATGGCAGTATTTAAAATATTACGATACTCCCGCAGTACGAGGTGTAGGACGACGGTCACATTAACTAGAAAATCGAACTGTGCGCGTAGTTAAAATATTGTTGTAGGCTTGGTTCGAACCAGAAACATATGGATGTCATCTCATATTCGACAATGCACGGCTCTACCAACCGAGCTACTAGTGGTGTGCAAAAGGAAGGGACTATAACGATAATTTTTAGCAAGACTACAATTTCATCGACTTATGCTGTCCATGGTAACAGGACGAAAGCGTATCTCTAAGGCGAATTAATGTTAACTTCGGAGTTTAAAAAATTTTGAATTAAGGGAACTTTGGCATCGACGTGGTGGCATTTCTCCACTAAAGTGCGACCAGTTTTTAGGCACCATCTCATTCTCTGGAACACTAGTTATCAAGATTTTTATGGCTGCATTTGCCCGCTGTGGTACTTCATACCATTTGTAATCCATTTTATGAAACGTAATTTCCAAAACAAAACATCATTGAATTAGCTTTGTGACATCAGGAGCAGCGAACTAGTCAGTTACGTCACAGGCCTCACGACTTGAATGGAGCGTTTTAGCAGGCTTACCAATTATTATTTGCATTTCATTTCCGTTCCTATGAAATAGGAGATACAAAAGGAAAAAATCGTGTCAAGCACAAAATTTACCATTTAAGACGGTTTCCAGAAAGAAGTCAAATATTCTATTTGAAATATGCTCTTCGAAAGGGGGGGGGGGCGTGCTTGCGCTTCAAATTTTAGAGAATTTTCCTAATTCGAAGAACGCTTCTCGAAGTGAATAAACCATTTGTTGTATAACTCCAGATCATGTACCACAAAAGAGATAAGTAGGTAAACACATTTATAGAACTCTGCATGCCGTACAGGCAAGAACGTTTAAGTGTGGTATTCTGCATAAAACAATGCCTTTTAAATACGTTTCAAATGAAGGTTCTGTAAGTACAGGCAGAGGAAATTTACGGTATTCTCAGAAAATAAATAAGATAAAGTTTAGCAATCCCAAGCTGAAACACGTATAGTACAAATTTTTCCCTAATTACGTCTGAGAACACACTGGTCGTACCTACTTTAATTTATTCATATTTGATTTCCATAATATTTTCTATTTTGTAGTGCACAGAAATTCACGATTAACGTTATTACTATAACCAAGTTCATCTAGTCACTAACTAGATATTAACCATGATTAGCAGGTGTTAGCCGCGGGACAACGTTTCGACTGACGTGGGAAGTGGCTAATACCGCACAGCTATCTTAGTACACAGTGGCGGGATGTCTTCATTCCGTCTCTGGCATGGTAACGTTTGGTGGCTATTTCCCACCCTATCATTGCTGGGACGAAGCTTATCTGGTCAACCGCTTACAGAAGCAAGTAAATAGGAAGCCAGCAACTGGGAGCCGCTTTATCTAAACAGTTTCCGAGTAGCTGCCTCCCTAAGTGGCGTGGCTCGGCAAGTCACGTGTTTAAGCTATGCAATTTGTAGCATTCTGGTAGCTACATTACACTACACTGCATTCTGAATGTAGTATCGCATAGCTGTAGTGGATCACGCAATTTCTACAACCCAAGAATCCAGGCGAAAGTCTTTAGCTACGCACAGCAACTAGTTCACTTTATACTGAAATTTGACTTGCATGAAACGATGGTGCACTTTTTAGCGTAGTATCTAGCACGGTTTGCCCCAGTCTCCAGACTGAAAATTTTACGTATTATGGCATTTGTGTGTAGGTTCATCACTGTTCTGCATATTGCCACGCTTATTCTTTCATTGTGCATAGTTATGAACCGTCAAAACATAGGCATAGTAAAGTCTTTCTATCCTCCTGGAATGCTAGCTGAGCAAGGTATATGGGTCAAAATAGTAGGTACGGGCAGAAGTGCAGCTGGGAGAGCATGGGACGGGGACCTGGATAGTACGATCGGTGACAATATCTCACCAAAGACTGGCAGCGGGTTTCGATCCCCGTCTGCCATGAAGTTTTGATCTGCTTGAAAGTTTGCCAAATACGCTCTTTATCACGGAGCTGCAAGAAGAATTTAAGTTTCGTGAGCAACAGCCAACTCCTGAATTTCGGAGCAGTGAACTGGCTGCCTGGAATATGCTGTACTACTCTCAAGTAGCCATTCGTTTCTAGCATTCAATCTGACGGCCACTTGTCTGATGCAGCAGCTAAAAACAGGGAGAAAAACTGTTGCATCAAAAGTCTCGACAAATTAATGTAAAAGTTATTTTGCAGCCCTAGTAATACATGCTACTATCAACATACAGGGATTTTTTTCTATTTCCACATGTAAGAAATTGGCGTAATGCCAGTAAGCTCAAATTACATGAGTAAATGCACGGTAACACGCATCTACGGTTGACGCAAAGAGATTTTCAAAACTGACTAGAAACGATAAATTCTTACCCTCATATATTCTTAAACACAGTCCTGAGAACATGTGTAAAATTTTGCTAGTTGTGAAGATACTTTTACGTTGCTAAGCGAAATACCTGGGGCGCACGCAATAGGTAAAGTAAGGGAAGTGGGAGGGTGTTACCCATGCATGAATTACGTGTTTTATGCACCCCACTTTATTCCCTTTCTAAGTTTAGAAGTATTTTTGAAGCTATAGGCGTCATGATCAAACTTTCGTAACTTAGTTGGGATAGGAAAAAATTTCAGATGTATATTACAGACTAGGAATTTTCCTGTTTGACTAACTTTTTCCAACCGTTTTAAGTTATGGGATTACAATGGACAAATTTCCTGCTCATTTCAGGTTCTCTTCGCATGAGGTAACCAGTGTATTGGTCCCCGAAGCATCTCTCAGAAACAGCTAATTTTAAAAATTTCGATTCAAGCTAATATGGAAGCTGACCAGAAATTGTTCTCTCCCAAACCAAATAGCCTGGATTAGGGAAAGAGGGAAATACCAGTGGTAAGTGTAACTGGTAAGCTGACAGCCATTGTGTTAAAATACTATGGGACAATTTTCTTAGGATTGTTTAGCTCAGTTTTGAAAGTAAATATATTGTAGAGCTAAATAATAGTGCGCTCGGGTATCACCTACATACCTTAATGTTCTGTTTCCTGATAAACCATTTATTCGACACCGCAGTCTGTTGCAGTGAAAGTTTACGATCAGTGATAAAATCTTCTGAACAAAAAGCAATACTGATATAGTTAAACGCTCAAAATTTGTACGGTATACGTTCCTCGATCTACCATGTAATCTTACAAAATATAAGGCAACAAATTTAATTATTACTGGATCTTCAAGCATGCGATATCAAAAACTAAACAGAATGTAGAAGATACGCAAATACATTGACATTCACAAATTCAGACAAAAACAAGTCTAAACGCTATCAGATTTTAGAGAAATCGGTATTACACAGAGACGATAATTCCAGCAGCTTACATTGCGGAGTAACGAGCGGCTTCAACGCAAACAGACACATAATGGCTGTGCTTCACGATAATAGGAATAGCGGCGTCGTTGGCCCAGTCGCAATACAAACAGACTGGGTGGCTGGGTAGTCTCACGTAATTCACTACTACGCCAAACACTATCGCAGCGAAGACAGAACAGTTCAAGTCAGGAGTCATCGAAGAACATGCCACACTATAGTCTCTGTCCAATTTATATACCACAATTTCTGTTTTTTTTTTTTTTTGACATAATGTCACGTCCACAGCACTTTAGATACTACATTTATCTTTCAACGGTACTGTAACACTTCATGGAATTTATTTTTAAAGTCATGCTTCGTTAATTGACTTTTCCTTGTACCGATGAGATGTGTAGACTTCGAATTTCAACGTTTCAGTTAACAGTAGAATCTAGGAACAAAACCTAGTACACTGACAGCGTGAAAAATACTAGCAAATAACCCCATTTCATTTAATAAACTTCCAGTGAATGGATGAATAGAATTTAGCGTTGATGGCATCTAGTCAGTAACATCAAGAAACAACTTCTTTTATTTTTTCTTCCCTGGCAGCTCGTGGTTCTATGTATTACATCTGACAGAGAAAAAAGTGTGGAAGGCTGGTTCTTGGCAATTTATGACAACGTCGAACACTATATTGGCTGTATTTGTCTGCAATCAGTTTGCTCTTGCAAAGCGTGGCGAACTTAAGTAACTGTCACGAATGTTGCATAGTTCCCTACACACTCGCCTTATACAGATTTAAGCTCAGGCCGCGAATTAAAAAGATTGATCCAAAGCGTTCTTGGCTGGTGCCAATGAAATCGTTTCATTTACGGATATTACTGAATGCAGAATAGGTTTATATTCTTGGCAGGAATCTAACTCCTAGGATTAGTTTACTCTTTCTCTGTATCTCAGCACGTACACCCAAAGTAACACTGATCTGTATACATGACTTCATTTCTTATCAGCAGTCCACCCGCACATTTGGTTCCATTAGCACTCCACTACTCATACCACGGCTTAACCACTCAGCTATGAGAACCATTGATAGTGCCTATAGCAAAATTAAAGAGACTTTTGGAGAAAAGAAAAACAGCTGTATGAATATCACGGGCTGAGATGGGAAAAGAACGCTAAGCAGAGAAGGGCAAGCTGATAAGTCGAAGGTGTATATAGAAGGACAGTACGAGGAAAAATTACTTGAAGGCAGTATTATAGAAAGAAAACAGGACATAGATTAAGATGAGAAAGGATGTAAGACACTGCGAGAAGAATTTGACGCGCCACTGAAAGACCTAAGTCGAAATAAGGCCCTGGGGTAGACGGCATTCACTCAGAAATACTGATATTCTTGGTTGAGCCAGCAATAACAGAACTGATCCACATGGTATACAAGGTGTAGGAGACGGGCTTCAAGAAAAACATAATAATTCCAATTCCAAAGAAAGCAGGTGCAGACAGGTGTGAATATTACCGCAGTATCAGTTTAAACGTCATGGCTGCAATATATTGACACGAATTACTTACAGAAGAATGGAGAAACCGGTAGAAGCCGACGTCGGGGAAGATCAGTTTGGATTTTGAACAAATGTAGGAACATGTGAGGCAATTCTGACCCTACGAGTGAAGGAAGGGCAGACGTATTTTTATAGCTTTTGTAGATTTAGAGAAAGCTTTTGATAATGTCGACTGGAATATGCTCTTCTAAATTCTGAAGATAGCAAGGACAAAATACAGGGAGGGAAAGGATATATACAAATTGTACAAAACCAGAAGGTCAGATATGGATCGAGATGCACGAAAGGGAAGCAGTGGTTGGGAAAGGAGTGAGACAGAGTTGAAGACTGTGTTATTCAATCTGTACACTGAGCAAGCAGTAAAGTATACCAAAGAAAGATCTGAAGGAAGAATTAAAGTTCAAGGAGGAAAAATGAAAAGTTTGAGGTTTCCGATGACACTGTAATTCTCTTAGACGCACCAGAGGACATGGAAGAGCAGCCGAACGGAATGGACAGCGTCTTGAAAGGACGACATAAGAGTATCACAAGCAAAAGCAAAACAAGAGCAGTGCAATGTAGCCGAATTAAATAAGACGATGATTAAGGGATTATATTAGGAAAGGAGCGCTGAATATAGTAGGTGAGTTTTGCTATTTGAGCAGTAAAACAACTGCCGATGACAGAGGTAGAGAGGATATAAAATGTAGACTAGCAACAGCAAGAAAAACGTTTCTGAAGAAGAAAAATTTGTTAACACCGAAAATAGATTTAGGTGTTAAGAAGTCCATTCTGAAAGTATTTGTATGGAGTACAGCCTTGTATTAAGCGATGCGTGGTCGATAAACAATACAGAGAAGAAGTGAGTGTCAGCCTTTGAAAAGTGGTACTACAGAGGAAAGTTGAAAATGGTTCAAACAGCTCTGAGTACTATGGGACATAACTGCTCAGATCGGCAGTCCCCTAGAACTTAGAACTACTTACACCTAACTAACCTAAGCACATCACGCACATCCATGCCCGAGGCAGGATTCGAACCTGCGACCTTAGCGGTTGCGCGGTTCCGGACTGTGGCGCCTAGAACCGCTCGGCCACACAGGCCGGCAAGAAAGTTGAAGATTAGATTGGTAGATCATGTAACCAATGCGGTACTAAACAGAATTGGGTAGAAAGAAATTTGTGACATAACTTGACGATAATAAGTGACCGATTGATAGGATTCTGGGACTTTCAGGGATCACGAATTTAGTATTGGAGGGAAGTGTGGAGGATAATAATCGTTGAGCGAGCCCAAGAGATGAATACAGTAAGCAGGCTCAAAGGAATGTAGGTTGTAGTAACTATTCGAAGATGAAGAGGCTTGCTTGCACAGGATAGAGTAGCGTGGAGAGCTACAGCAAACCAGTCTTCGGACTGAAGACCACAACAATAAACAAACTTTATACTCCAATTTATCCTTTCCCCGTACGGTTCCTTCATATTAGTACAGTGAAGTGAAATCATTTTTTCTTATTCTAAAGGCTACCAACGATATCTGTGTTTTAAAATACATGTAACTGTTTTTAATGTCTTGAATTTAGAAATGTTCTTTTCAACAGGTAAAGCAGAAGTATAGATATTTTAACATTTTAAAATTAAGTTTGTATACTTTTGTAAATCCTCTCGTCTGATGAGCTGCAACTGTATCACTGCCATTCCATTCCTGTTCTCAAGGGTAAGCGAATGAAATTACAATCAAGAAAAAATTTGTAGGTAGTGTATTAATTATGTAAAATAAAAAATTGCATTCCTTATGAGTTTTGGTTGATGGTATCCTGAGGTAATTCACAGGTTCAAATATGTTCATCGTTGCCTCACCCAACACACAATTGCTTGCTGAACGTGGTCTGTAATTGGAAGAAATATTTCGATATTATTTTCGAAAAGGGAAATCCAGTTAAAACGTTTCCCTTCTCTACACCAAACTGAAGATTAGTGTTTAACTTTCATTCGATAACGACGTTATTAGAGACGGAGCGCAAATCTGGATTGGGAAGTAACTGGACTACGTCTTTTCCAAATGTACCGTTCTGGCATTTGCCTTGAGTGATTTGAGGAATCTACTGGCTGGATGGGAATCTGAAGTGTCACCCTCTCGAGTACATGTCTAGTGTCTTATCTCTATACAGTCTTGCTCGGACCAAGCTGAAGACGACTAAGAATGTTCGACAACTTATAAAACCAAACACTTTTTAAGGAAATGCCGTATCTAGAACGGGGTCGTAAAAGTTATCGAGCCCTACAAATAACGTTATATTGTAGCATAATCAAAATTGAAATAGTTAATTCTGAAAGATTAATGTAATGAGTTGGACCAACTCGGTTAATCGACTTCGCCCACTAAGGGCGACAATATTCGTTCCGCTTCACGTCTAGCACATAATTTTAATTCGTCGTAAAGGTTCAGCGTCTGAAATGATCATCATCATCATCAACATCATCTGCATCACCGGTAACGCCTGGAGACCATTTCCATTGATTCAGCTTATTACTCAAAAATTACACAAATTAAAACTCACAATATTTCCTGGTAAATGATCTGACTCGTTCATAATTTTTGGGTGGTGTGACATTAAGCCGCACTCTGCAACTTGAAAGTGTTGAACAAAGGCTTTTCCCTTCTGTTGAATGACTGAATGATGGTTTATTTTTTGCTTGCCTATTCCTCCTTTAAATAAGCAATACTTTTTCCTTAGTCTCGTATTTGGTACAATTGAATCATTTCTTAAAAGGGCGCATATAACAAATACTAAGAATTCAAAACTTTTTGTTGAATGCTTGGGGGATGACGAAGAAATATATTGAATTGATCTGAAAGTTACGCTCTTTTGTTTCATAGGAAATTATTTGACTCTATCTTTATGGCATAACACATATTGGTTCATCTTATTGCACGTTTTCCGAGTTTACTCTGAAAACCGCTTCCTTGGATGGTCGATTCCATTCTCCTTCATTTATCGGCTTGCTTTGTAGCCCATTTACCATCTCTTCATTGTTCACGACATGCTAATAGCCACCAAGAAAATGACGCATGCCAAGTCGCAGACTTAACTTCATAGCTCTGTATGTATAACACATATTTCTATGTGAAATGTGATTATATTTTCGAATCCGTTGTTAAGATTTTTTACTATATGAAATCAAATTTCCAAGAAACTTGTTATCCGACGCTCTGTTATAGTCTACCTTTAGTCGTGTTTCTCCTAGTTCTTACTTTATTCATCAATTTTAACAAAATTATATCACTCTTATGTAATTGCCACTGTCAGGAAGTGAGAAAGTCAGGATTTAATCTTCCGTCGTCGACGAAGTCGTTAGCGTCGGAGTACAACCTCGACGAGGATGAGGAAGGAAACCTACTGTGTCCCTTTCGAAGGAAGTGTCCCAGCCTTAGACAAAATATTTTGAAAAATCTATAGAAAAGCTAGTTTTGGACTGCCTAATAGAGATTTTAATCCTGCTCTTCACGAAAACGATTCAGTGTCTGTTGACATTTGATACATGAACGTAAATTCTGCGTTATAGAGTACTGATGACCTCAACGAAGGTCCACCCCTCCATACGTCATTGGTACTAAAGGAGTTACATGCGGTTGAAGGAAATGATTCTGGGAAAGTACATTCAGGTGTACGAGGCTTATATGTGTGGACTCACTGGGTTGTTGCCAGGACCATTAAAAATTCTAGTTTAAACCACAGTTAAAAGCTGCGTAAAAAATATATATTTTCATTTGATAAATCAGTTCTCCAAATGATTAGTACGATTTCTTGCGTGAAATACGTGATCTATGGATTTTTAACGTGTACTGTTTGCAGCAGCATCAGGAAGAGTATGTCTGAGTCAATATTATTCACAATTTGCTGGCAATGTTTTATGTTCTACTCATCACTGCAGCCAAAAACCTACGGACCTAAAATTGTAATGAATTTACTAGGTAAGATATGTCGTGAATTATTGTGTAACTGATTTAAAGATCATTGCTGGGTGATCGCATGAAATGCACAAGGCCCTGTCGATTCTGATTTATTAAAGAGAAATCTACGAAAGCTGTTATAAATAAAGGTATCTCTGTAATCTTCATATCATGATAGTTATTTCTGTCGCACTCCCAACAGCTGGTGACTAGATGTACTCTTTAGTATTTCATCTATGCTGAACACAATTTGTAGGTATTTCATGAGTACTTTTTTATTCCACTGTTTCTCCAAATCATACTACGGGAAAAAAGTAACACACCTGGAAAGACGACGTCGATTTTAATCAGATGACGGCATATGCCAATTGGGGGATAGTAGATGTACTCATAATGGTTTCGACGTCGTCCGCTAGTAGATACCATTGTGACACAGCTACCAGGACGCAATGTGTGTCTACCGTTTTTCAGGAGATGCTCACAGCCATTAGCCGTAGTGCAAAGGTTGTTTTCTTTGTGTGTGTGTGCGCGTGTGTATGTGTATGTCGTAGTGTTGTGCGTGGACGGATTCAGATCTGTACACCTCAGAAATAGGATTGGTGTTCCCATCATCCTCAGTCCAGTTGTCTTCTTCTCACGAATGTGTGTTGTGTACAGCAGCTTCTTGTCGATATGAACGGCTAAGTATTTGACCGTGTTGGACGAGGGAATTGGTTGACCTACTGGAGTCTGTCATTAATGATAGGTCTCCTCTTCGTAAATATGACGGCCTCCTTCTTGTTCATGTTCACATGTATTATGTTATCACGTGCCCACTGCTTCATGACGTCTAGTTGGCGTTGCATTCGCTCTAGCCTTTTTTCCGGTAGTTAATGAAGCCTTGTCTGCAATTAAGCTCAGTGATACCCGTGGTACAGTGGGGATGTCATCAATATGTATGTCAAAAAGTAGTGACGGGAGAACTGAGCCTTTGGGAATTCCTGCAGCAACAGGTCGAGTTGTTGAATTCTGGTCGTCGGTGCGGACATATAGGCTTCTGTATTAGAGAAAGTTGTTGATTATCTTGACGGAAGTGACGTGTCATGTAGTAACTTGATCATAAGATTGTGGCGCCGAAGTTTATCATAGGCTCTTTCTAAGTCCAGGAAAACTCCAATGGTCGAATTCTTCTTGTTGAAATTTTCCTGTAGCGTTTCGGTCATCTGCAGTAACTGCAATTCTACTGAACTTTTCCTGAAACTCAAGCTGTTCGAGTCGTATAACGTCGTGAGTAATAAGAACACCCTGAATCCTCCTTAAGATCAGTCCGTCGAGTACATCTCCCAGTGTCGGAAGTAGGCTTATGAGTCGGCGGTTTTCCCCTTGGAAGAGGTCTCTTTCTGGTTTGAGTATGGGACTACCCTGGTCACCTTCCACGGCTCAGGAAATTATCCCAACATCAAGCCACAGCTGATAATCGTTGTAAGTTGTATTATCGATTTCTGTGGTAAGTTCTTTAGGTCGATGTTGCTGATGCAGTCTTTGCCACGTGAGTTGTTCTTCGTATTTTTGATAACTCCTTTGATTTCCGCCATGTAATCAATAGAGGGTGGTCTTGGGCTAAAGTTTTTCTGATTGTATCCCATAGTTTCATGATTTCGACTTCAGTGAAGCGGAGGTGACTGTATTCAGGCAGGGTTGGGATAGTTGAGATCTGCTGCTGGTAAGTTTCAGTGTAGAGCTCCACCTGGTCGAGCGAGTCCAAAATGAGCCCATCTGGTTCTCGATCGCCCTTTCAGGGTGTCACTGTTGTCGGATGTTGTTTACTATCGGCCATTCATTTCTCATTCCCCTGTCCTCCCAAGATCTTGTTTCCATTCCTTGACCCTTTCCTGGAGTTCACGAGTCTTTCTGTGGGTCTCTCTCCTGTCTTCCGGGTTACGAAAGCGAGCGCATCCTTCTCGACTTCTCTTTCGTTGTGTCTTCAGATCCTGAAGTAGTGGTGAGAATTCGTCGAAGTTGGTGCCTGGGAAGAAGTTCTGCATGATTATTTACTCTTAGTTTTGCTTTTTTAATTTTCTTTGTCAATGTCTGAACTGCGATATCGACAGCCTCTTAGGTGGATGTGTCCTATGTCGGACGGATATTGTTGTTTAAGTACGCCTGGTATTGCAGCCACTCGACTACGTTTGTGTTATGTGTGGGTAGCCGCCCTTTCTATGAGTCCAAGTACTGGCTTGTGATCAGAGGATAAGTCGTCGACTCTTCCCAATAGCAGGGTAGGATTTATGTTTTTCTTTGCTGCAGTGTCCACCACATCGGGATCCTGATGAGTTAAGTTCTGCGTCCTCATGGGTTCTTTGGGTCCATGAACTGCTACGTTGACGTCTCCTTTGAGGCCAAACAGGACATGTCCTTTTCGGTTGGTTTTTCGCGAGTTCTGTGCTACGTTTTTGCTGTTTAATACTCACCTAGGAGGACTCTGTCAGTACTGTTTTAGACTGTATGATTGTCATCTGGGATGAGGCTCTTCTGTGGACTCAGACAGGCAGTAATGCAGGTATCGTTGCTTATCGCTGTCTGGATTGTGACTACCTTGGCTTCAAGTGTTCGCAGCCGTGGGAGCTGTTCGTCATGGTGGTGTATGTCTCTCTTGACTATGACGGCGGCCCCTCCGCCTCGTTGTCCTTGTTGGTCTGTCCTGTAAACATGAATGTTTCTTATCGGCAGCTCGCTTGTTTCTCGGAAATATCTTTCCGATGTGAGGGAGATGTCTATCTGAGGCAGTGTATGAAATCTGTGAAGTCAGTCTTCTTGGTGTGCAGTCCACCTGCATTTCAAATGCAAAATATGAGGTACGGAACGACAAAAGCCTTCAGAACAGTCTCATTTAGAGAGAGGATACTTGTCAGTTTCTGCTGCAATGCGGTGAGTAGTTTGGCGATATCCGCCAGTGCTGGCGTGGTAGACTGTGACAGGACTGTCGGCATCTCATTAGCATATGCGACTGGGTGTCTTGCGTAGATGGTGTTGGCGTATGATTCCGTTTGTCTTGGCTGTTTGGGTTGTCGTGACGTCCTCCTGAGTGGTGCTGCTTGTGCTGATGAGACTCTTTGTACTGCTGGTGTAAATTGTTGTTGGGCAGCTTGTACTTCTGGCATTACTGAATTTTTGATGATGCTCGTACGTCGTGTTGGTGATTTGGCTGACGTCTTCCGCTTGTATTTACGAAATAATCTTGGAATTTTCGACGTCATGTGAATGTTGCGAGGTGTGCCTCTCCGCAGTTTGCACATTTCGGTTTTTCTGTGTGGGTACATTCCACTCGTCTGTGATTCCCTCCACAACGGACGCATCTTGCTGGCATACTGCAATAATGCAGTATGTTCGAACCGATGGCAATGTCGACATTGGATTGGACCGTTCTTGCTATTGTATGCACCAACTCGCACTCTTGTGTACAAGAGATAGCTGACATAGATCTTGTCACTGTCCTTTCCTGCACCAGGATGACTCTGTGAAATGATTGGCGTTTGAGCTCTTTTGTTTTTCCGTCACGATTTTTAAACTGATAAACTTGTAAGCCGTTGAACCCTTTCTTGAAGTGCTCGAAGCAATTCTTCTTCTGTTACTTCTGCAGCTAAATGGTTGATGACAACTTCCAGCATCCTCCTTTTATGATGACTGATGCGTGAAAGAATTTGAGTACCGATCTCTATTCGTTAGAGGTCACGAAATGGTATTTAATGCGATAGTTTTGGTAGATTGCCTTTCTTGTTCTTTGAGCACTTTATTGGGTTCTGTGGAATGTTTTGTGTAGTAAATCGTGGCCAGTGGGACCTTCTGGATTACGTTGCGCTTACGTTCCTGTTCGTCTTCTTGATTCGGTTATTTGTCTTCAACCTCGTCGTTTAACGGTTTTCTCTTGCGGCGTTATTGGCACGTAGCTGTTTGTCGTCTGCATGGCTTCCTTCATCTTTTTCCGCGAGTTTTCACGTTCACTATGGTTGTTGTCGCTCTGTTTGTAGTGCACTGTCGTGATACGCTTCTCATCACGATTTGAGGGTACATCTTCTTCTTCTGAGTAATCTTGCTCCATGACGGCTTCGTTGTCGGGTTGTGGCGTTGTTGTTCCTCTGCTGGTGGTTGCTTGTTGGAAGCTGCTGCAGGATTATCGGTGTCTTGTCTTGCTTGTTGGATGGCGTGTTGTATTCCCTCTCAGATTTATTTCTGTTTCTCTTGGCAAGTGGTGAAGCTGACATCTCGATACGGTTTAGACGCATGTTTGACAATCTTCTGTTTTCGTATGGCGCTTGTGGCTGTCCTATCCGTGGAGTCTAACATTCTGTTGTTCGTCCGTCCTTGCCTTTCGTAAACCATTTCCATAGCTTGGGTCGTCAACGTCGATGGTCGTCCCGCCTTTGCCATGTCGCCGTGTCCATCGTAAATGGAGTAGCCGGTGGGGCCGCCGAAGGGGTCAGAGAGCGATCGACCAACTTCAGTGCGGCCGGTGTGGATGCCCCAGTCGCGCGCACACTGCGGTTTACACACTGCCGAATCGCGCACTCTACTGGCTGGCGCAAACGTGTGAAACAAGCAGGCAAGCATGCGACAGAAACGCACTTGCGGTTCCTACAGCCAAACGAGCGAGTTTTAGAGGAGTCAAATTGTGGGCCTCCTAGAGGCGGGATGATCCTTTCGGAGAATTACAATACAAGTTGAAAGTGTTTCGTAAGTTCTGCTACGATGCTAGTAGCAGGGGTCACGTGAACATTCTCACACCCTCAGACGAGTTTCTGGACATGTACGCAACACATACACCCGCCGGTATCGTCATAGTGTAAGGCAAGAAGTGGCATATCGTACAACTGACACAGCACAGACAAGAGGGTTTGTGAAGTCAGCCGTGTCAACACGAACTGTTGAATCAGTTATTAGCAGTGGGACTACAGGCACTCACACCTCTAGCTCCTCTTCCACTCAGGTCACAGCATCGACGTGCACCACTCGACTGGTGCCATCAGAGGGCACCTGCAAGATGAATGCCGCTCCGTGGTCTGGGGTACTCTCGATCACGTTTGGTTTTTCTGGCAGGGACGCTAAACAGCACTCGGTACGTGTAGAATGGTGTTAGACCCATCCCTTTGCAGTTCTTGCAACAGGAAGGTAAAGTGTTGTTCGAACAGGATAATGTTTGCCCACACAATGCCCATGAAACTCAACATATTCTCCAAGACGTGCAACAACTTCCCTGGCAAGCACGCTATCCGGAAATTTTCCAATCGAGCACGTGTGGGATATAATGGAGCAAGAAGTGACCTGTCCGACTTGTAAACCAACATTTCTTACAGAACTACGTGAACAGGTCGAGCAGGCATGGTATAACGTATCACAGGGCTCGGCCTGTTCACGTAGTTCCGTAAGAAATGTTGGTTTACAAGTCGGACAGGTCACTTCTCGGTCAGTTATATCCCAGACGTCCTCGACTGGGAAAATTCCGGAGAGCGTGCTTGCCAGGGTGCAGCACAGCTTTAATGTGAGCCCTCAGCGAGGCACGCGAGAAGAGGTGGATAGCAACCCTAGAAAGAATTGATATGTCCCACAGCAGCAAAATAGCCTGTAACCTGATTAAGAAATTGGATGGAGACCCAAGGCTAAGCAAGGCCCCGGCCAACGTAACTCCAAACCAGGTGGCCAACCAACTCCTTGTAAACGGCAAGTTCAACTCCAAACAGCAGAAAACTAAAATCACACGCCTACTGCCAACGGAAAACACCAACTTCCAGAAACCAATTACCATGAGAGAGTTGAACAATGGCATAAATACCATGAAGAATGGGAAAGCCGCTGGGTTTGATGATATTTGCGTGGAACAGATTAAAAACTTGAGCCTTGGCGCCAGGGACTGGATACTTGGACTTTTTAACGTGTGCCGTGAAACCTTTCAAATCCAGAAACTGTGGAGGAAGTGAAAAGTGGTGGCTCTCCTTAAGCCCGGGAACGACCCAGAGTCTCCGAAGAGCTATCGACCCATAACCCTTCTCTGCCACCTGTTTAAGCTCTATGAAACATTGACCCTCGACAGAATAGAGAAGATCGTTGACTCGAAGCCAATTCCACACCAAGCAGGTTTTAGACGTGGAAAGTCCTGTATCAGTCAAATTCTGGCATTGACGGAACATATCGAGGATGGGTTTGAGAATAAACTAATCACCGGGCTGGCACTAGTCGACCTAAGTTCCGCGTATGATACAGTAGATCACCGGACACTACTGCATTAAACCTACGAGACCCTGAAAGACTACCACCTAGTCAAGATCTACATCTACATCTACATATATACTCCGCTAGCCACCAAGCGGTGTGTGGTGGAGGGCACAATTCGTGCCAAAGTCATATACCCCCCCCCCCTCCCCCTCTGTTCCACTCGCAGATCGCACGAGGGAAAAATGACTGTCTGAACGCCACAGTACGAGCTCTTATTTCACTTAACTTTGAATGGTGATCATTGCGCTATTTGAAAGTTGGTGGTAATAATATATACTCTACATCCTCGGTGAAGATCGGATTTCGGAATTTAGTGAGCAGCCCCTTCTGTATAGCGCACCATCTATCTGCAAATGTGTCCCACTTCAAACTTTCTGAGATTTGTAACGCTCTCACGATGGCTAAATGTACCAGTCACGAATCTTGCCGCTCTTCTTTGGAACTTCTCAATCTCTTGAATCAGACCCATCTGGTAAGGGGCCCATACAGACGAAGAATACTACAAGACTGGACTAACTAACGTATTGTAAGCTATTTCCTTTGTTGAAGGACTGCATGGCTTCAGGATTCTACCAATAAACTACAATTTAGAGTTCACCTTACCCGATACTCGTGTAATCTGATCATTCCATTTGAGATTATTTCGAATAGTTACACCCAGATACTTGACGCACATTACCGCTTCCAAAGACTTGGCATTTATTTTGTATTCTTACATTAATGGGGATTTTCGCCTTGTTATAGGCAGTAGGTTACACTTACTAATATCGAATCCCTGCTCCAAAATAGACAGTTCTTCGTAATGCTTCAGGGGAAAAAGAGTCGTCGGCGGAATCAGAAAAATGGGCTCGCCCAAGGGAGCGTGTTGGCGCCAATCCTATTCAACATCTGTACAAATGACCAACCAACTCCAGACAAAACCAAAACTTTTGTATATGCAGACGACCTGAGAATAACATTTCAAGGCAACAGATTTGAAGCCATCGAGGAGAAACTAGAAACCGCCCTTTCTACAATGTCAACCTACTACAAAAAGAATTCTCTAAAACCCAATCCCTCCAAAACTCAAGTGAGTGCATTCCATCTGTACTCGAGGCAGGCAGAGTACAGGCTCAATATTACCTGGGTTGGGACACTACTAGAACACACAGATACTCCCACCTACCTTGGCGTCGTGCTGGACAGAACATTGACATACAAATATCATTGCGAAAAAACACACAGAAAAGTAGATGCACGAAATTCCCTAATAAGAAAGCTGTCCAATAGCAAATGGGGTGCCAAACCTACCGTGGTCAGAACTTCAGCCCAAGCTTTGTGTTTCTCAACTGCCGAATATGCCTGCCCGGTATGGTGCAGATCCGCCCACGCAAGAAAGGTAAATATTAGCTTGAATGAAACATGCAGGATAGTGACAGGCTGCATGAAACCAACCCCCATAGAAAATCTCCACAGGGCCGCAGGTTTCACAAACCCTGACTAACGTGGGAAAGCCCATGAACATACCGAGAAGCTAAAACAAACCTTTGATGCCCGTCACTCAATATTTGGCCTAGAGTGTGGCCCCAGCAGACTCAAATCCAGATGCCGTTTCCTGAGTTGCGCCTTAGATGAGCCCCCCATCTACTATCCACTAAGAGAGGACCCACCAAGCGGCTTTTCTGGTGATTGGAAAACCTGGAGAATGCTTAACCGCATCAGAACTGGGGTGGTTCCTGTGAAATCTAATCTGAGCAAATAGGGTTTGTTGGACGAAAATGACAACAAATGCGACTGCGGCACTCGACAGGACATGGAACATCTTCTACAATGCCCTGCCTGCCCCCACAGATGCACCCTCGACGATCTATGGCTGGCAAAAGAAGAAGCATTGGACATTGCCCAATACTGGGCAAACAAATTGTAGTTCCGGGACACGAAAAAGTAAAGTAAGTAAGTATCACAGGGCAGTATTCCCCATCTGTACGATGGACTGGATGTAAGAATCAGCGCCTGCATTGCCTCCCATGGAGGCTATATCACATACTAATAAGGGCTTTTCAGCATGGATCGATACCTGGTACCCCATAACAGCTATCCTGTTGATCTGTAAATGTAATCATTCCATGTACTCCATGTGCACTGTTGCAACAATAACTATAGAATAAATTGGAAGCCTCTAAACGGGAGTACTAATTTTTTTCCAGCAGTGTATTGATGCTCCTCGGTTAACGATCTCTGCAGCTTGTGATCATGCACTGAGAGAAACAAACAAGCATTAGTGAATATAGTTCCAGAAATACTCTGCTAAGAGTTGTGCTGGCTTCACAAAATATTATTTGAGTTATTTCAGAGTATATTGATAATAGCACCTCGTGCTAATATCTTATTTGATTAACTTCTCATGTTTGGGATTCACAGTCATATAATATTTCTTAAAAGACATCATAGTCGCCGTTGACTGTTTAAAATATTTATTGTTACTATTGCAATTTCGGCCTTATGGCCATTTTCAAGTAACACTGCAAAGTCACATTCTGTCAGAAAATAAAACTATCTGACATGCGTACATGTCGTTAAAATGCAGCCTTTTGACGACGACATGTACTCATGTCAGATAGTTTTATTTTCTGACAGAATGTGACTTTGCAGTGTTACTTGAAAATGGCCATAAGGCCGAAATTACAGTAGTAACAATAAATATTTTAAACAGTCAACGGTGACTATGATATCTTTTAAGTAATATCTTATTGTTCATATTAATAAGATGAAGGACGTCCTGGTCAAGCTTGTAATTTCTGTAATACTCAGATACCTCGCTTTGCAGCAATGTTCACATGAGTATCGATGTTCAAGTTCCATCGAACAGAATTGAAAGAAGTTATGTCTTCTCGCCTGTTTTAATTCTGGTGTTGTGTATTGAATTAGAAGAGCCTGCACGAGCTTCGCTGTGAGCAGTACGAGCTGTTTTTTGTTGTATTATACTTATTTTAACCCTGCTGTATTACTGCTGTAGGACAGTTTTTAAAGAAATGTAGGCGGTCTTTATTTCATATGATAATTTTCAATTAAAGTAATTAAAGTATTGGCTGCATACTCGTGGGCTAAGTTACCAGGAAACTGGTCAAACAGTGGAGTCTTTTGGAAGCCGGTTCGCGAAAGAAATTGATACTGATCGATATGGACATACCAGAGTAATATTTCTGTCACAGCAGCAGCCTACCAGGCACGTGTACGGATAGGACACACCACCTTCCTTAGACAATAGAAGGAGAGTGGTCCCAGCTGTCATCGAATGCGACACCAACAACCGTCACTATGTGTGCCACAGACCTCCCAGTTCTATGGTAGATTACAAAGATGGCTGTATTTCTGATAGATTTTGTAGATTTCTCTTTAATAAATCAGAATCAAAAGGGACTTTCACCTTACAATGATCATTAAATCTATGTCACCCTATATACTGGACACCTTACTTAGTAAACATATGTTGCTTAGCAATGGAACGAAGCTGTTGCATTAAAAATTATCCAGTATGGCGTTAACAGTATCATAAACTTCATAAGAGACTTTACTTTTGACGAAATATTTGACTTTCCTTTCTTTTACACCGACACGTAATATTTTCAGATGGCTTTCATTTAAATTACGACCTGTAAATCCTAATTTAAAATATTTTGCAGATCTGCATGGCCACGTGTCCTCCACTACACTTGAGGACCCACTGTGTCTGTAATATGTTGCTGAGCCATAAAAGTTCCCCCATTCATTACTAGCTGTGACCTGAGGTCATACCCAATAGCTCCCCACAACACGACGGCTGGCGTGATACCGCTGTACCTCCCCAAAACAGTGGAAGACTGGGACCTCCCCTCAGGTCGCTGCCATACACGTTGATGATGCTTATCCAGTGTACTGCAGAACTGCGATTCATCACTGAAAGCAATGCGATGCCGTTCATCAGCTTTCCACGCTTTCCAGAGCTGGCACTATTGAACTCTTCGTGCTCTGGTGTTAATGGAAGTGCATGCTAGGGACGGTAATTCGCTGGTCCGGCTGTTGCTAGTCTCCAGCCAATGGTGGAGTGTGACAGAATGTTGCAGGGAGGCCATTGCTGGATGGCAGACGTAATTGTGAAGGGTTATGATGCGCATGGTACACAATTGGTGGTGGCCAGACGTGGTAGACTCGAACCTTGACGACAAGTATGCCTGCCCTCACGATCTCATGTCGTGCAACAACGTGCCACTGTTACATCAGAAAGCCCCACAAATCTGGATATTGGACGATTTGGTCAGCCAGTGACGTGGAGGCCCACAATGTGGTCCAATGTCACACACAAGTACGTGACATATGTGTCCGTAACAATGATTATTCAACATCTGTCTATCTTCATGCAACTTTTATCCCCTGCCAGGCCTGGTAATAACCCTAAACACGAACAACAATATTACACTCTACTGTTCGTTCTACCTGTCATAGAGCACTGCAATTGTAATCATTTACATTCCTGCTGACGGTGTGTATATGTACAAGTAACATCCGACCACGTCTTTAAGCCGGCCGAAGTGGCCGTGCTGTTCTAGGCGCTGCAGTCTGGAACCGCGAGACTGCTACGGTCGCAGGTTCGAATCCTGCCTCGGGCATGGATGTGTGTGGTGTCCTTAGGTTAGTTAGGTTTAACTAGTTCTAAGTTCTAGGGGACTAATGCCCTCAGAAGTTGAGTCCCATAGTGCTCAGAGCCATTTGAACCATTTGAACCACGTCTTCTGGGTGATTCAGTTGGATTGTCAGCTTGTGTATTTTGTTGACGAGAACTTGGATATTATGTAACAAATAATGGTAGGATGTTAGAATTTAACCTGTCACCTACAAGGGCGCCGCTTTGGTGTCGTCCCCTAGCACAGGTGCAACGTGTCAGCAAGTTAACGGTTTCGCCATAATGTGGACAAATTAGGACAGTCCAGTTGGATATGTGCCACCTTCAGATGGGCAGGATAGTGACAGTTGAATGATTCTCACGTCGTAGGACGTGACCATGGGTCAGCCATATGTGGCCAGCGGAAACCAAACAGAGAACGGTAGATTGCCTGCAAAAAGCATGAAGGCAGACTACCACCTGGTCGTGGTCCCCCTCATTACTCGCAGTTTGTTCACAGAAACTAGGGTCCACATATCTGTGTTCCAAGCCTCCAACAACTGACGCCATAGAGTTGACCGAAGGTCCAATTCCTGTACTCCCTCATCCGGACTCGGCATCCTGGTAGTCAATTTGGTCAACCAGTGAGCATTTTCGTTCTCTGGGATTTCAATGTGACCTGGAGTCGAGACAAAGATTACCGATCGTCTAGCTTGGTTGATGTCAGAGAGGAGATCCGGGAGAGTCACAATCAGTGGGTGTCGACGGTAGCACTCGCCGATAGCCTGAAGAGTACTCGGGGAGTCTTGCCCCTTAAGACGTCTCGTTGGTATAAGAACGAACGTACCTGAGTGGTCGCGTGATGGCCACCACTTCAGCAGACAATACACTTCAGATTGGCATGGAGCGTAGTTCACTGTATCTTGCATGTGTGTCGGCAAAACCGGTTCGTCCGTCGATCATACAGCCATCGGTATATACCACTTCAGAACCCAGGAATACATCAAAAATCAAAGGCGGCCAGGAACAGGTGGTGAAAAGCCATGGTATCAACAAAGACTTTCGATCCAAAGTTCATACTGTAGACTGCGGGAGCTGTCTGGCTGCCCCATTAAGTTGTTATCCTTTCAACTAATATCTGCAAAGTATTGGTAAGGTAAATAACAGTAGTTCGTTCGATCTTATGTTATTACATACCACTAAGAAAGCTTTATCAGCAGTTAGCGGCTAGAATATGTTAGCTGTTTCTGCCAAATATTTCAGAAACGTGACGGTTATCTTTTACCTCAAGTAATATACTGAACTAAGGGTAGTTTCCTTTATGTTCAGGTGTGTGTGAAATCTAATGTGACTTAACTGCTAAGGTCATCAGTCCCTAAGCTTATACACTACTTAACCTAAATTATTCTACGGACAAACACACACACCCATGCCTGAGGGAGGACTCGAACCTCCGCCGGGACCTAGTTTCCTTTATCTGTAATTTAATTCCCATACCCGTAAGAATGGGAGTGGAATGGCAGCGATACAATTGCGGTTTATCAGCAGAGAGCATTTACGAAAATAAACGAAAACAATTTTAGAATGGTAAAATATCTATGCGTCTGCTTTACCTGTTAACACGTTCGCTGCGGTCGCCAGTGCGAGCCGCTAACGCGCGAGGCGGACGCTTGTAAGCGCACGTGCGCTGAGAGCTGAAATCATAGCCCTGCGAAACCTGTAAGTTTGTGGCGAATAAACTAGATGCCGCCAGCTGATTCGTTTGGAGTTCGTACGCTGGCTACCAGAGGCGCAGCGTTCCACTCAGTCAAAACAGTTCGGGGCTAGCTGCCAGGAGCGCTGCAATCACTTCTCTTTGCAGCCGCACAGCCTTCTATGATTTTTATTTCGAGGAAATAACTTTACATAGTTACCGACTTAGCTCGCCACTGTATCTTTTCATAATTCTTATGGATGAATAAAACTTTGTTCTGCAAGGGAAGTCAGCAGTTTCAAGTTATAATAAGATACTGCTGGAATTTATATTTCGTAATCCATACCTGGCTGAATACAAATTATGAACACGCCTAAATTTTGATCGCAAGACTAATGTCTAGTTTTGCGACAAATTCATGTTGTGCACGAACGTAATATTGGCAACGAATATAACGTCTGCGGAAGAGGTGCTAGATATAGAAATACAAGTACACTTTAGCTGCATGCCGATCATGTGATAAATGCTGCCTGCTGTCTGTCGCTTATAAGCGTTACATGCATTTATTGCAAACAATTCTAACAAAGCCCCTTATTTATTTATTGTATTGCTAACTGGACAGAAAATGCAATTCACACAAGTGACAAATCCACTCCATTGAAAAAGAATTAGTCGGAAAACACCAAAAGATTTATAAAACGAAGAAAAAGAAACAGGACTCGTCTGCAATGTGGTGCTATGGAAACCCAATCACAAATATATACATATTATAAAAATGACTGTATGTGTATGTATGTATGTTCCACATCTCCTCCTACTGGACCGATTTCAACGAAACGTGGTACACATATTCCTATTATCGGAAAACTATCACTGTAGGGGTAAGAACCACATACGACACATACGTCAGGAGATATGACGTCATGAACAATGTAATTCGTCAAAAACGGCCGCATCATGTGACGATATTCCACATCTGCTCCTAAACTAGTACACCGATTTCAATCAAATTTGGTACAAATCTTCTCTAAGGTAATGAATCATTTGCTATGGTAGCAAAAACTACTTACGATATATAGTTCAGGAGATATGACGTCATAAACAATTCTGTTCTTGAATAACCGCAACATCAGGTTTGTGATTTCTATTTATTATGTCATTACTACTAAAGCTATTCGCGAAGAATTTTGCAGAGGATATGCATATATACCACTAAATGTAGCTTTGAAATTATATCATAGTATGACACGTAGTACAGGAGATATGACGTCAAAACTATGAAACGCACGAAAATCCGTCCCACTATGCATGTGGTTGTAATGTATTACGTCTGTAATACCAACTCCATTCGCACCTCATTTTGCAGTTTCCTAATATTCTTCCCGGGGAACATGGAAAATTATATTCTTGTGGGACACATAGTACAGGAAATATTATGTCATGAAGATTGACCTGTGTGAAAACGGAACTGAGATGAATGGAAAATAGATAGCGATAGAACAGGAGGCGATGGACAGAGAGAGAAGAAGCAGATGGACTAAAATAAGACAGGAATGAATACACACCCGGGCAACGCCGGGCACTGCAGCTAGTAACAAATAAGTTTTCAAGGTGTAGAGGTGATGTTTTTATAGCAAACCACAAATAAGTCCACATACGGTACTGTACAGAAACATCATATTCTGAGCAACCAATGTAACTATATTTACATGGCTATCAAATAAAACAAACACTTTACAAATCAAACACAAACAGATCTTCCTCTGTAGATACGACGTCCCATTACATTATGGATGTGTAATTGTGCAGCAGTTCAAACAGAATCCAGGTTGGTTTGGACACGTTATACACACGTATGGTGTATCCGTACGCTTGCCCCGTGCCGCGCACGTTTTACATCGCTTCCGCATAACTTGCTTCGTCCCTTCCGTTGCGTCCCGCTTTTGCACAACATGTGTGTCTTTACATTTGTTACGCACACCTTTTGTAACGTCCATTGGTGGAAGTAGTCCCTTTATTATTTGTATTCTATAATCATACAAAGTCATATTATGCCCTGAGTATTTATTATATAGGTAATGTGCATTGAACATTAGCATGTCAACTACATGGAAGAATAGTTTCTTTGGCCAGCGGATTGTCTTTCGTTCACATAAATAATAAGACAACATCTGGTCCTGCCTATCGGTCCCAGACATACAACTATTATATCTGATAATTGGCAGTGGTTTCGCGACTATTTGCTGGCGTGCATTCTGCACACGTTCCATTGTATTGGGGTATTCTGTGGAAATATAGGAGACCTCTCGTCTATCCTTCCATTTGCCGATCATTACCCCGTCCGAATATCGTGCTATGGTGTCCCCTTTCCCCAGCTTGGCGCATACCACGTCTTTAGGGGTATTTTTCCTATTTACCCTTAGTGTCCCGGTGCAATGTGTTTTTGCATTCAACAGGGTTTTAGCTAAGGCAAAGCTGTTGTAAAAATTGTCCATGTAAATGTGATGGCCAACATTCACCTTCTCTTCTAACAAATGCAATACTATCTTTTCAGCATGCCCTTTTCCCCCCATATCACCACGCATCCCCGTGTACACCGCGCATTTATTGATGAAGCCGTCTGGGTTATTTAGCATGTACAATTTGATGCCATACTTATTTCTTTTGTTTTTTATGTATTGTCTAAATGACAATCGTCCCCTCCAAAGAATCATTGATTCATCTAAAGAGAGATCCCTACCTGGATAATACACATTACACATTTTGTTGTTGAAATAATTCAATATAGGGCGTATCTTATACAGTCGATCATTTGGTTTCGGTTCGCCTGACTCTGGATTTTTTGCAAAATGCAATGCGCGTAAGATAAGCAAATATCTGTCTCTGCTCATACTCATCGTTATTCCTTTATTTTCGAACAGCGGATCCCTCTTCCAGTAGTCTTGTAGTCGGGCACATTTGACATTACCCATATGTAATGAAATCCCCAGGAAGACAAGTATTTCTTCTATACTTACGGGTTTCCAATTACTAATTCTAGAGCCCTCTTGTGTATTTGCGCTCGCAAATATATTCCGTGCGTTATCATTTGTTTCGTCAACTATGAGCTGCAGTATGTCATCTGTAACCAGTAGCCTAAAGAAATCCATTGGCGTATTGCCAGCAGGCTTCATCAGCAAACATTCTGCTTTCGTAAACGGGTGATACTGCATCCCATGTGGTTCTTCATGCCACGTAACACCTGGTTTGCTTACCTCTGCGAGCGCTGGTTCTTTATCGTCGGCGATTTCCTCATCATCGTCGCCCGTATCGTCCGATTCCGAACTGTCACGAAACATACTGGACAGTTCTGCTTCCACACTGTCATCACTGTGGTCTGTTTCTGCAGTCTCCAAATGCCAGTCACCCTCATCTGGTTCGTCCTCTCTGAACTCTACATCACTATCTTCTAACACACGTAGTAACTCATGGTCAGTATATTGGTCACTCTTCCTACACTTTTTCGCGTTCGAAGGCCCCGGTGTCGGTTCATTCGCCGCCATTGCAAACAATGCACAACACAGACGACAAAAAACGAAAACACACAACTGCAGACAGGAACACGTTACGTGATATGTCGTTGGTTACTTGAACTAACACGAGTGCACAGCCGAACAAACTAAACTGAGAACTCTGCTAGTGAACGCGCCGCTTATATGCGTCAGCCGCAGCGAACATGTTGACGGCGTAGCGTAACGGTCAAGCGCATTGCTCACGAAACAGTCGACCTGGAATCAATCCCAGGTGCTTTCTAATTTTTTTCAATTGTTTTCATTCTTATTTTCCTTGGTTTCGTCAGATTTTTCAACTATTTACCGTAGAATTTAAATACATTCAAGTAGTATATTTATATAACTAGGCGAAAGTTTTAATGAAAATAAAGATTTTAAAGATTCTTGTGATTACGTGCGCTACTTTTTATTCATTACGACAGTAGAAGTTTTGCCATTTTTATGGTGACATATCATAGAAACATGTGAAACATATATGTTTCACTCTAGGCACATTTTATGAAGGCATTGTTTGAGCAGTTACATTTCTCTGCAACATGCTTCATTGGAAAGCACACTTAATTCAAGTTTTAAAACTAAGGTGTTTCCTCTAATAGTTTGGATGCAAACCAAGCGTACTAGATCATAGGGGTGTCCACAAGAGCACTGAATTGATGCAGCACGGTCGAATGTATTTTAATTGCATCTTCTCTTGATGATACCTCTCGCTGTTGTTGGAGTTATTCAGGGGCACTTTGTAATCTTTTAATTAGATTTTTGACTTGACGATAGAAATATACATCTACCGTAAATAACCGAACACTCTGAAGATACGAAGTAAAATAAAAATGAGAAAAAAAAAATCAGGACGGACCTGGGATTGATCCCAAGTCGCCTGTTTCGTGAGCGATGCGCTTGACCATTACTCTACGCCAATAACGACGAACAGAGCGCTAAATAAGGTATAGCCTCCTATAGTGCTATCGGAACAACTTTCGAGAGCATGTTCTCCTTTCCTATGGCCAACTCAGGCGAAATATTTCGGGCACGTTATGTGGAGTCCCACCTCTTTCTAGAAACAATTCGGACGAAATCGGCGTGTCCCAGTTGGCGACCTCCCCTAGTGAGAACTCAGCTAGCGAGCGCACCGCTTATATGTGTTACCCGCACTGGCTTGCTGATCGCGGCAACGCTTATGAGCGTCAGCCGCTCTGGCGTGTTGATCGCGGAAACGCTTATAAGCGTCAGCCGCAGCGAACGTGTTAAAATGTACATTTGTACATTTAAGGTGCTAGAAACCATTAGATGTATTTTCAAACACAAATATCGTTGGCAGTCATTAAAATAAGAAAGAATGATTTCACTTCACAGCACTAACATGAAGGAATCGCAGGCGCAAAGGATACATTGGGATTAATAAGGTTGTTTGTTATTGTGGTCTTCAGTCCGAAGACTCGTTTTATGCATCTATCCACGCTACTCGTTCCTGTTCAAGCTTACAGCCAACATCCTTTTGAACTCGCTTGCTGTATTCATCTACTGGTCTCCCTCTACGATTTTCACCCTCCACCCCTTATACCTCCACAAAAGGATTCCTAACACCTAATCTATA
Organism: Schistocerca serialis cubense; assembly: GCF_023864345.2. Taxonomy (NCBI): domain Eukaryota; kingdom Metazoa; phylum Arthropoda; class Insecta; order Orthoptera; family Acrididae; genus Schistocerca; species Schistocerca serialis. The sequence continues at coordinate 506,373,203 of NC_064640.1, forward strand.
GCCTATGTTAACAACTTCCTCCTCTTCAGAAACGCTTTTCATGCCAATGATAGTCCACATTTTTCATTTTTACTCCCTGAACCTTAGATCCTTCTCCAAATTTTTCTTTTGTTTCATTTGCTGCTTGCTCAGTGTACAGATTGAATCACCCAGGCTACAACCTTGTCACTCCATTCCCAGCCACTGCTTTCTTTCTTGCACCTCGACACACAACTGCGTTCTGGTTTCTGTACAACTCGTATATATTCTTTCGCTCCCTGTCTTGCTACCCTCATAATTTAGGAGAGCGTATTGCAGTCGACATTATGGAAATATTTATCCAAATATACAAAAGCTATAAATTACGTTTGCCTTTCCTTAATCTATCTTCTAACCGAAGTCGTAGGGTCAGTATAACCTCGCGTGTCACTACATTTCTCTGCAATCCAAACTGATCTTCTTGATGTCTGCTTCTACCAGTTTTTCCATTCTTCTGTAAACAATTTGTGTCAATATTTTGCAACCATGACGTATTAAACTGGTAGTGCCGTAATATTCACATCTAACGATTTTGATTTGAAGTGGAATGATCATATAAAATTTGTTGTTGGTAAGGCGGGTACCAGGTTGAGATTCATTGGGAGAGTGCTTAGAAAACGTAGTACATCAACAAAGGAGGTGGCTTACAAAACACTCGTTCGACCTATACTTGAGTATTGCTCATCAGTGTGGGATCCGTACCAGATCAGTTTGACGGAGGAGATAGAGAAGATCCAAAGAAGAGCGGCGCGTTTCGTCACAGGGTTATTTGGTAACCGTGATAGCGTTACGGAGATGTTTAATAAACTCAAGTGGCAGACTCTGCAAGAGAGGCGCTCTGCATCGCGGTGTAGATTGCTCGCCAGGTTTCGAGAGGGTGCGTTTCTGGATGAGGTATCGAATATATTGCTTCCCCCTACTTATACCTCCCGAGGAGATCACGAATGTAAAATTAGAGAGATTAGAGCGCGCACGGAGGCTTTCAGACAGTCGTTCTTCACGCGAACCATACGCAACTGGAACAGGAAAGGGAGGTAATGACAGTGGCACGTAAAGTGCCCTCCGCCACACACCGTTGGGTGGCTTGCGGAGTATAAATTTAGATGTAGACGTAGATGTAGACAGCTGCTTTCTTTGGAAATGGAATTATTACATTCTTCTTAAAGCCTAAAGATATTTCGCTTGTCTCCTACACCTTGTACACGAGGTGGATTAGTTCTGTTATGGCTGGCTCAACCAAGAATATATGTATTTCTGAGTGAATGTCGTCTACCCCAGGGCCTTGTTTCAACTTACGTCTTTCAGTGGCCTGCCATATTCTTCTCGCAGTATCTTACATCCCTTCTCATCTTCACCTAGGTTATCTTTTCTTTTTATATTGCCTTCAAGTAATTTTTCCTTGCACTGTCCTTCTATATACTCGTTCCGCTTCTCAGCTTTCCCTTCTTTGCTTACTACTGGTTTCCCATCTGCGCCCTTGATATTCGTGTAGCTTCTTTCCTTTTCTCCAGAAACGATTTTAATTTTCCCGTGCGATTTATCTGCTTTTCCCATGGCTGAGTGGCCAAGTGAAGATATGAGTAATAGAGTTGTAATGGAACGAAATGTGCGGATGGACTACTGATAAGAAGTGAAGTGACATATCTGTGTTACATATCAATGTTACTTTGGGTGTACGTGCTGAGGTATAGAGTAAAACAATCCTAGGCGTTAGACTCCTGCCAGGAATATAAATCATTTCTGCTGTCAGTAACATCTGCAGAACAAACAGTTTCATTGGCATCAGGTAAGGACACTTTGGATTAAATTTCTTGATTCACAGTTAAGGAAGAAGCTGTAAAGACGAGGGTGTAGAGAACTATGCAACGTTCGTGGTAGTTGCTAAAATTTTCCACGCTTTGCAAAAGCAAACTGACTACAGACAAATGTAATCAGTACGGTGTCCGACGTTACCATAAAATTCCAAAAAATTGCCGTCCACTCTTTCTCCTCTATCAGATGTTACACACAGAACCACAAGCAGTAGCGAAAGAACAGTTAACACGTTGTGTTTTGATGTTACTGCCTAGATGCCATCAACGTTAAATTCAGTTCGACCATTCAGTGCAAGTTTGTTAAATCATATGATGTTATTTTTCTAGAATTTTGTACGCTATCGCTGGACGAGGAGTTGCTCGCAGATTCTACTGTTAATTGAAATGTTGAAATTCGAAGGCTACACATCTCATTGGTACACGGAAAAGTAAACTAGTAAAGCATGACTTTAAAACTAAATTCCATGAAGTGTTACAGGATCTCTGTAAGATTATCGTAATGTCTTAAGTACTGTAGACTTGACGTTATGTCAAAAAATAAAGAAATTGTAATACATAGATTGGACAGAGACTGTAGTGTAGCGTGTTCTTCGGTGACTGCTGTCTTGAAGTGTGCCGTCTTTGCTGCGACAGTGTTTGGTCTACTAGAGGTTTATGTGAGACTAGCCACCCTGCCCATTTGTAGTGCGAGTCTGCCAACAGCGCCGGTCTTGTTGATATTGTGGAGCGTCACAGCCATGTGTCTGTCTGCACTGAAGCATCCATTTACTCCGCAATGTAGGTTGGAAGAGCTATTGCATGAGTATAATACCGATAGCTTTAAAGTCTAATACAGTTTAGGCTTGTTTTTAATTGTCTGAATTTGTGAACGTCGATGTGTTTGTGTATCTTCCACGTAATTTCTAGTTCTTGATGCTTGATGCTTCAAGATCCAGTAGTAATTAAACTAGTTGCCTTATAAAAGGTAAGATTTCGTGGTAGATAGAGGAACGCATACCGATCAAATTTTTATGTCTTAATTACGTCATTCTGCTTTATCCATGACGATTTTGTCATCACTGTTCGCGAACTTTCGTTGCAACGGATTGAGGTGTCCGGTCAATGCTGTATAGGGAAGCAGGGAGCTAAGGCTACGTAAGTAGTAACTGAACGCACTCGCCATGTTGCAGACTGTGGTGCACTATTCTGTAGCTGTCCAATAGAGTTACTTCAGAAACTTCATCAACTGAAGCTAGAACTTTCTAAATAAAGTCTCATACCATTTTTAACATAATGGCTACGTCGGTTTATGAGTTCTTCATTTGCGTAAATAATTCCATACTATAAGAGTGGACGCTTATTGGGTCGCTTTATCTGTTCGGTACAAATTTGGTAATCTATTTTAAACTTCGGTGAGAGTTGGGTGCTAGAACCTCCCAGCGTAGTTCAGAGATGGGTGACCATTCAATATAACACGCTTCGTCAGTTAGGTGGTGGCCACCTTGTGTATCACTGCCGTTTGTCTCTTCCCTTGTTAGGGACAAATTGGTTCACGGGAGAACAATTTCTAGTAAGCCTCCATGTAAGCTCTAATCTAATTTTGAACTTCGCAGTATTTTCGGGAAATACTTTGGGAACCAATGTATTAACTAACGTGTGGAGGAACTGAAATTTTCCATGGCCGCTGTAGGCTTCTGATCCAAACTGGCTGAAAAATTTCCCACGCGAGAGTAAAAAAATGCAGAAAACTTTCAATAGCATTTCCATCCTCCCAAACCAACAAAATTTTGTGATAAACATTTGTAGCTAAGTCAACACCTTAAACATTAAAAATGAAGTAAGGTGGGCGTATGAAACACGTAATTTACTTAAGAATGCCCACCACCCCTTTCCGCTCGTTCTGTTACATATTGCACGCGAACCACGTATTCTGTCTTCCGGCTTAGCTATTAGCATAGCTATAAAAAATTTGTCACAATTTCCCAGTACTAGCGGTGTGGGTGGGAATGTTACGTTCTAATAAGTTCCGAATTACTTGGTTCGTAAACTGTCGATGTCATTGCTGCCGTACACGTACTAATGTTGCTTGAGCTTATTCACCTATTTGTCTTGCAAGGGGTAAGCAGCAGAAAATCAGCATGTTAACTGTAGCATGTATTACGGCAGTTTGGAAAGGGCGAGCTCTTTCCATAAATGTATTCCTTGGTGCTGCACCCGAGACAGTAAGTGGCCGTCAGGCTAAACGCTAGAAACGAATGGCTGTTCGCGAATGGTACAAACGAGTCCAGACTGCCACCTCAGTGCTTCGTAATGTCTCAGACGGCTGTTGCTCATTAATCGATTACCTTCCCGTCCTGCAGGTCCGTGATGAGCATTTTTGACAGTGAAGTTTCTTCACAGCTTAAAACTGTGCGGCGGGTGCCACAATCAGCTAGGAATGGTAAATCTACATGGGATTACGGAGAGCGTATAGCGTAGATACGTTGCATGCCAAATCAAGCGACATCGTGCGGCAGCTGCTTCGATAAAAAAAGCTCCATGTTGCTGGCTTCATATTTACTCTGTTCTGTAAGCGGTTGACCAGATAGCGGCTTTGTCAGAACTGTGATGAGGGTGGGAAATAGCCACTAAAGGTGGCTATTTCGGGAACGCAACGAAGACATTACGCTATCACTGTTTCAAAATAGTAGTGGGAATCAACCTCTTCCTACTTCACTCGTTAACTCCCACAGCGGAAACTTCCGTGGGTTCCGACCAAGTAAGTCAACGTGACCGTCGTTTCGGTCATAACACTAATCGTTAATTTCCACGCGCTGTACTCTAGGAAACATGGGGAATAAATTAAAATAGATAAGCGCGTTGTCAGATGGAACAGTTTAAAACATGTACTAGAGGTGTTTCCGCATGTGATTTCTGAACTTCGTCTTCGGATTTAGCGTCTCAGAAGGCTGTTACCTTTATCTGCCTGCACTAAAAGATCCTTCATACGAAACTTCATAAACGTATAGCCCCACAGTTAATTACGTGTCTTCACCGCGTACGTTTCTATAAATTTATAACGACAGGTTACCTCGTTATTTATTTTTTATACGTAATCGGCAGTTATCATGTTTTCCTTTCAGAAATTTAACGACGAAAATTATCTGAAATAGAAAATCAAAACGTGCCTGTCTTCGAAGAGCAAATATCAAGTTGTGATGGAAGTTTTTCCTTTACGAATAGTTAAAAATTGAAAATACTTGATCGTCTGCTTTGAGGGAAATTCAGATTGTCCTCAGAAATCCTGTACTTTGAAATAAAGGCTAGGGCAAAGAAATGAACGCTAGAGTGCAGTATCAGGGCTTAAGTTTATCAAAATATGCCAGGTCAGTTTGGCAATGTAAGGGTGCGTCCGTCTGTCACATGTACAACTTCTCGCTTTTGCGGCCACAAGTAACCCGTAAAACCCCATGGAAAAAGCTGCTGACCGCCGTCCCATCTCTGCTAAAATGCGCAATAACATCCCAATTTAAGAATACCTCCAAGCAGTCTCTGAAAGATTGGGAGTTAAATTTTCTCGTTATTATAGGAAACACGATGAGACATGATCGTCGCCACCAACCCTCCGCTTTTTATTATTTTCTACATATCCACTATTGTTGGAATGAGCGATTCCGTCACGCCACATATTGGTAAAACATTCCAGCCGTCTTCAAATTTAGGTGGAATTAACGAGGCTTCGCGGCATAAATCTTCATTGTACAGCTTCGTACGTCATGAGAAACAAGCCCCAGTGTGAGAACAAAGCAGAGCTTAATGTTTATCATGTTGAGCTCACTGCTAGTGACTAAAACCAATCTCGGCTGTATTAATCCTCATTCGATAAAACAAGTTTAATTTCTTAGAGTACATCCAGGTTGCCAAATTGGGCTGAAGTGACGTAGATGGGATCTGCAACATTACATACCAGACCATCTAGTTCCTGACGTCAGCACAGCTTGGCGACCTGTAGATAATCAAAGAAACGAAACTGGTCATAACAGATGTGTAAAAACGCAGCTGAGGTTTTCCATTAATCGATACTTTGAAGAAGCCTGTCACTTTCTTCAGTAGCCTGTCACACAGGTCTGGTAGACAATGTGTCCTAGGAGAAAGGGTCAATATTCGAATCACTTCGTGATTTGAAGAAATTGCAGTTGAAATAAAACTTCAGAGGTAGTAGATCATAGCTACTGGCACAAATCGCTTCTACTGAACAGGTATTAACAGCCCTTAAGGTGTGAATTATGCAGCTTGTTTCCCAGGTTTTTGATTCAAATGATCGTAATGTCATTCATTCCTCCTGCGCCACCCTGCACAAGGTTGCATTAATAAACCTTATGAAAGGGTTCGGACCCTTATCCTTAGAGCGTAAAGGATAGTTCTTGACTTTCTGCGTCTGAAATGACTATATGTTCTCCTAATTTCAAGATTTCTTTCCCATGTTAGCTAACATTTCTTCAGAGGGGTGAGAAGCTAGTTCCTCGCAGTTAGTGTGTGTAAACAGCTTACTGACCGCACAGGAAACGAAGTCACTCGCTAGTTCAGGTAAGCGGCAAGCATAAACAGGATGTATATGCCGCGGACGAGGCACAAATGACATTTTGAAACGAAATACAAAATGATTGCGCATACTGTGCTTCTTTGACACAAGGGGAAAAGATACGAAACGAGATCAAGTAAAAGGTGTATGAAAGGATAATGTAGATAGAGGAACTCTAGCCTAAGAGGAACTAAAATTTATTACTGTGATAAATCCTGTAAATACTCCTTGCGTTTGAATAGGGGCGCCGTCTTAATTTGTAGATAGGAGACATAGTATAGTGCTGCGACAGTTGCAGTATGAAAACAGGTGGCAGTTCAGCTAGAAGAAACGGCATGGTTGAGGACGGAGGGTGCCTCAGCACGACAGCCGTTGAAGCGGCGGACAGTATGGTTTACCTAGTGTTCCCACAAGACCATTGCAAATTCACCTCGATTCTTGAAACTTGCAATGCCATGTCTCGGAAGTGACACTGTGCTTATGTTCTAGGCGTCCTGGACCTGATAAGGTTAGACGAGATGAAGCCCTGCAAAACAGTGGTGGTACAGCTGGCTGCTGAGCTCCTCGGCACGTTCCTGCTGGTGGTCGTCGGGTGTGGCTCGACTACAACGGCGTGGTCGGAAGGCTACCAGCCGACGACTGTTCAGGTGGCCCTGACATTTGGACTTACTGTCGCATGCATCGTGCAGGTAGGTATCGCAATATTGGTCGCATTCTAGAGAGCAAGAAATGGTCACTCGTTAAGCTTGCTAGTAACGGGGGAAATAATACACTCCTGGAAATAGAAAGAAGAACACATTGACACCGGTGTGTCAGACCCACCATACTTGCTCCGGACACTGCGAGAGGGCTGTACAAGCAATGATCACACGCACGGCACAGCGGACACATCAGGAACCGCGGTGTTGGCCGTCGAATGGCGCTAGCTGCGCAGCATTTGTGCACCGCCGCCGTCAGTGTCAGCCAGTTTGCCGTGGCATACGGAGCTCCATCGCAGTCTTTAACACTGGTAGCATGCTGCGGCAGCGTGGACGTGAACCGTATGTGCAGTTGACGGACTTTGAGCGAGGGCGTATAGTGGGCATGCGGGAGGCCGGGTGGACGTACCGCCGAATTGCTCAACACGTGGGGCGTGAGGTCTCCACAGTACATCGATGTTGTCGCCAGTGGTCGGCGGAAGGTGCACGTGCCCGTCGACCTGGGACCGGACCGCAGCGACGCACGGATGCACGCCAAGACCGTAGGATCCTACGCAGTGCCGTAGGGGACCGCACCGCCACTTCCCAGCAAATGAGGGACACTGTTGCTCCTGGGGTATCGGCGAGGACCATTCGCAACCGTCTCCATGAAGCTGGGCTACGGTCCCGCACACCGTTAGGCCGTCTTCCGCTCACGCCCCAACATCGTGCAGCCCGCCTCCAGTGGTGTCGCGACAGGCTTGAATGGAGGGACGAATGGAGACGTGTCGTCTTCAGCGATGAGAGTCGCTTCTGCCTTGGTGCCAATGATGGTCGTATGCGTGTTTGGCGCCGTGCAGGTGAGCGCCACAATCAGGACTGCATACGTCCGAGGCACACAGGGCCAACACCCGGCATCATGGTGTGGGGAGCGATCTCCTACACTGGCCGTACACCACTGGTGATCGTCGAGGGGACACTGAATAGTGCACGGTACATCCAAACCGTCATCGAACCCATCGTTCTACCATTCCTAGACCGGCAAGGGAACTTGCTGTTCCAACAGGACAATGCACGTCCGCATGTATCCCGTGCCACCCAACGTGCTCTAGAAGGTTTAAGTCAACTACCCTGGCCAGCAAGATCTCCGGATCTGTCCCCCATTGAGCATGTTTGGGACTGGATGAAGCGTCGTCTCACGCGGTCTGCACGTCCAGCACGAACGCTGGTCCAACTGAGGCGACAGGTGGAAATGGCATGGCAAGCCGTTCCACAGGACTACATCCAGCATCTCTACAATCGTCTCCATGGGAGAATAGCAGCCTGCATTGCTGCGAAAGGTGGATATACACGGTACTAGTGCCGACATTGTGCATGCTCTGTTGCCTGTGTCTATGTGCCTGTGGTTCTGTCAGTGTGATCATGTGATGTATCTGACCCCAGGAATGTGTCAATAAAGTTTCCCCTTCCTGGGACAATGAATTCACGGTGTTCTTATTTCAATTTCCAGGAGTGTAGTAAAAGTGTAGTGAGCTGCGTATCGCAAATGGAATTGCAGTAGATTCAACTGCTACTGACTAGAAAGTACCTGGTCATGGCGTGTTGGGGCCGCTCTTTCAGCGGCGTACATAGATAGTAGGGGCGCAAAGTGCAGTTGGAAAACGGTGTGTGCTGGCTGTCTGTTCTTTCTTAGTGTCTCGTTCGTGGAAAACACGTCAGACAAGATGTGGAAGCTCGCAGGCCATGTAACGGCTGTGGGCAGTAGAACATTCGCTCCATATTAGGGTTAAGGCCAGACACTTCAACTATAATTGTCAGTATTACTAAGTTCGCGGCAGAGACGTTGTGATCCGTATTATGCGCATGATGTTCACGGCATTGAGAATGGTCTTAAACTGGTTATAAGATACGGGACAAGATAGGATTCGCAATGACTTAACAATTAGAATGTGAAAATAAACCCCTAATGAATCTCATTGCTTAAATGTGATGAAGGTTGTGTATGGCGGTAGCAACTAGAGGTGCTCGCCTGCGCACAGTATTGAACTGTTCGGTCCCTAGGAAACGAAAATTTGATGAGATAAATGTCAGCATCTTAACTCATCAGGCTCACTCGTATTGACCTTTCTTAATGCAGTTCTATGTCAGAATAGCTTAATGGCTGGTTTGTAACTCATTCCCCTTGCTGTAATGCAAGCATTTCACACATCCGCTGCAGGAATGGCTAGAAAGGTGCCATTGAGTGTCTGAAAAAAAGTGAAGGGTAGAAGTAATGGTCAGTGCCACTCGAACAAATAGGTTCAACGTGCCAATGCTACAAGTTCTCCTAAAGAGCACGCGGCAGTTGGCTACTAAAACGCTATTCGCACAAATAGCGCGATGACAGGTTTCAAACCGACAGTCAACAATCGGTTGCTTAAATTTATATGAAATTCGTTGTTAGCAAACTAAAGTTACTAAACAGATGAGCAGTCGCAATATCCATTTGCGGCAAAACAGCGGAACAGTTTTTGTCGGAAGTACCATTAATACTGAGGCACGATTTCATTTGTGATAAAGCTGGTAGAGAACGGATTAGGTTCTTCACTGGTAGAAAAGCAGTCAACGAAAACGACTTCACACGATTCAAATTCTTAACACCAGAGGTAAGCACGTCTTGGTACGAAGACGATGCAAGTCTTCCTGAGGCAATTTTCGAAAAATTCTGTATGGTTTGGCACCTGGGATATCCAATAAACGAGAGTGAAGAGGCATTGCAAGAATATGACGAACTTAAGCGTATCCATTTCCACTCAACTTGAACTCGGGGTAGTTGCACCGAAATATTTGTATGTGGAAGTAGATGAATGTGATTGACCAAAATGTTTGCTTTCAGACGCTGGGCTACGTAAGTGGCGCTCACGTGAACCCGGCAGTGACTGTGGGCCTGGTGGTGGGCGGCTTCCTGGGCCCGCTGAAGGCTCTGCTGTACGTGACGGCGCAGTGCGTGGGCGCCACCGCTGGCTCATTAGTGCTCCAGGTACTCGTAGCTGGCCTGTTGAAGTGGTTATTTCGTTCTAACAATTGTTAGTTAAATGGTAAAAAGGACATGGTTTCAAACCTACGCGGTAGACTGTTCAGTAAAGTCTGGAATTTTGACGAGTTATAATCTGACAATAACTGTACATGGCAACTAATTGCCAAAAAATGACGCCTTAAAGCAGCAAATAGTACAGAACGCAGAGTTGTATAGCAACTGTCAGAGAGCAGCGACTAAGGCTTTCAAATCTTCGTAGTCGAAGAACTGAAAAACAGCCATATTAGTGAAGAGGGACTGTAAACTTCGTCCAGCTGTGTTAATTGTAGTAAATTTGTTCGCTCTTTCCACAAAATGTTTTTAAATGTAAATGTAAATGTAGTACCAGTGAGATGGAAGGTACCTTTGCAGCTTTGTTGTGGTTGTTGCAGGCCCTGACACCCAACGAGACGGTCGCAACACTAGGCGTTAATGCCTTGAATCGGCACGTGACGCCGACGCAGGGCTGCTTCGTCGAGATGGTCATATCATTCATGCTCGTGATGGCCGTGTACAGCGCTGCCACAGGGGCGGCAGCAGGACCCTTCACTGTCGGCATGTCTGTAACAGCCTGCCACTTGTTCGCGGTATGTTTCCCAGGGGCCCAAGGTCCCTGATCATGGGTGCTCTGAGGTTTAATTTCAATGACTGATAAGGCTGTAGCTGCTGTGCGGACGTTGAGACCCAGGCTAATACAGCCGCAGACTTGGTTGTGGAGGTGCCTGATTTAAGCGACCTAGGTGCAGAATAGGCAGCGTACAAGTCGGCACACCAACTTCATTATCAACTTGGTAAATACATTGATACGTCCCTAAATATTCAAAACTCCCGTTTTTTCCAACGCATCTAGTTCAGGAAATTAACAATTAACGTATTGCATCAGTTGGGTTTTAAGGAAGAATTATGATAGTTTCATAAGCGACACAAACAGCGCCAACAGTGTTAACGGTCCCTCATAAAAAACCAACGGCAATGTGATTGCTCGAGTTCGGCATTAAATAGTTAAGGCACTGTCAGGTAGGCCGATCCACCACGGCACCGGTTGATGTAAGTGCAGAGTTTGAATGGCACATTCCGCAATTCTGCGTAGTGGCGTGTCTTCGAAGATGGAAAAATATGCTTCGCATGTTCGATGCTGCCAAGAAATGCTAGACGAAACGTTTGCCTTGCTGGAAGGTCAACATGAAGCAACTCTTGAACATGATTAATTTTGGAGAGCAATGCTGGAAGTTTCCGCAGAACTTTCTGCAGTCCTCACAACTCTAAGGTTCACTTAAATCGCCGTCCACTGCATATTGGCACTCCCTCCTGTAATGCTGTAGCAACATGTGCTGAAGTCGGACCAATTGCTCTCTTCCTTCAAAAAACCTGTCTTAACGAAATTATACCTTCCTCCAGACCCTTCACAATGGGCCAGCGCCCAATTTTTTTTCTTATCCTTAAGCGTCAGGAACTTCAGCAGATCTGAGTCACCGATCTTGCAAGACACTTCCACCACCAGCGCGCCATCCCGCATGGATAGTCATACCGAGCGTCTCACAGCTGTGTACCCCGTGTCTTCTGTTTAACAAATTCTGCGTCTTACAGCGCCATGTAGTGAAGTAAGTACCATAGTGCCCACACCCCACCTTCGATAATAATCCGTCCTAATATGACGTCATGAGTAGTTACTTTTTCAGCGTTCTGAAACTGGATCTTCGGTTACCACCTTCAAATTTCGAATTGCATAATGACACAGCTTCGCAGCTAGTTCGAGAAAGTCAGAATAACCTACCTTTCGGTTTTAGGCAAGAACTGCCCATAACTAAAGCTGTAGGTATGGTTATTAAGCATGTGAAGTGTCTGTTGGGTATGCGGACGGTAAACGGAACTTCTGTGATTAGTTCTCACGGTGGGGTTAGAACGTGGTCATTTCGGTATACTCCCATCCGGTAAATATCAATATACGGCACTTCCTTCTTTGCACGCTACATTAAAGATCTTCGAAGTAAATACCCAAGCCTGATAGTAGCTACCCAACAGCGAAGGCAAGCTAAGTGGAGAATCAGGGTCGTTCAAAGGAGTAGGAGCGGACCGAAGCGACTTCCGGCAGTTTCTGGCCAGTGTACAAAACCCGTTCTTTTCTCTGGCCTCGACAAGTTTTTCCTGAGCCAGGTTTCTTACCTGGAAATCTGTAATGCGACGCGGGAACACAATTTCATCATATTGCTGAAGGAGCCCTTCAGATCTGAATTCAGTGTTGGACAAACAATAACTCCTCCTGTGTTCAAAAAATTTCAATAAAAATACAGCAGCGAAGTTCATGCATACCACAGCCTGAACTGTTCACCACCCAACACGACCGTTAAAAACTCACCATACATTTCTATAAATTTTGTCCAATTAATCCTAGGTATCAGAACAAGCTTGGAATAACACGGGGTCCTTCTTCCTGACAGGAATTCAAAGATGTTAGTGTGTGGGTATGCTGTAATGCGTATGGACAATGTGTGGCGTTGGGTGAAAAACTTCGGAAATTCCGCATGTCTGCCGGCAGACATTGATTAGATTGGGATCGAAGACATACTGGTAATGATAAACAAGAAATACGCTTTAGTTCACGATAAACAGCGACGCTTCTGTAACCAGAGTTAAGAGCCTTAGGGAGCCAATAACGCACGCCCCCAAACGTTGTTCTTCGCATCAAGCGATCGTAAAATGAAACTGGTCAGTGGTGAATCTTGCACACTACAGCCCATCTGTTAGGTCTTAAGAAAGCAACATACGCTGTTAAAGATCAAATGACTTGCGTGAACGTAACGGCTGAAACATAAGAAAAAGCAAGGCTTGGCTCAGTAATGTCGCAGGTAGGCACGAATGCATCGGCGACAGTGCAAAAAGGGAGGTGTGTAGAGGACAGTTAAAGCTGTAATCTACTGATTCCGCTGTTCTTTCAATCACTAAACTTGATACAGGGCACTACTTCTTGGTCTACCCTCGTATAAAAGTAATCGGTGACCTATGGATTTAAATTTGGAGTGTGGACTAACGCCCTATAGAAAGCTTATGGCTCGACCTTGTCCAGACGTAAGGTGACTGTCATCAGTGAGTGGTAAAGAGATCTTCACACACCAGAAGCACTGCTACAATGAAAGTGGATCATTTACGTTAAGTATATACCCAACTAAACGTGAAGGTATTGTCCCAAACGCAATAACACGTAGTTAAGATGTGTGCGCACCTTCATAACTTAGGTTTCGGGAAGATAAAACTACTTTGCGATGTATCAGTTGAATTTACGGTTTCGTAGAACGCTACCCAGAAATTGACAACGATAGAAAATTCACTTCGTAGGTCACTATTCAGATGGATTCAAATGTAACGCGGAAATATCTGAGGTATCGTGCAAGACTAAATGACCTTCATTTTTCGCAGATGCAGTACACTGGTGCTGGTATGAATCCGGCTCGCTCTTTCGGACCTGCTTTCGTTACTGAATCTTGGACAAACCATTGGGTATGTATCAAATGAAAATTGTGAAATGCATTATGAGAGTGAGTTGTCAACAAAGCTTTGTTTAGTATTGGTTCGGCCGTCTTTTGCAGGTGTACTGGGTGGGACCGTGCGTAGGCGGTGTTGCTGCGGGTATCGTCTACCAATACTTCAGACGAGAAGAGCCTGTGGATGCATCAGAGAGTAGGGCTTCTCCAGGCCAAGCTTCTGGCATGGCCTCAGGGATAGCGGAACGGAATGTATAAGCACGGAACAAAAATGTAATGCTCTTGACAACATGGCATTGTCCAATTTCTGCCTGAACTTTGTGGACGAGTGTGTAAACCTAATTAAGCCTGATGTTAAGAGAATGCATACTAGAACTCGCCTATTTCGCTAGGCATGGCAAGGACATATAATGGATGTAAAATTTTAGTAAGGTGAAACATTTAGAATGTACTGAGATTTTATGCTCCAGTGTATTTTTAAATGTTGTCCACGTTGAATAAATTCAGCATGTCGAAAGCTAGTATCTGCTGACTAGTGGGATTAGATGCTCTTAAAGCTAGGATAAGCACAAGGAAAAAGTCTCACCCGACCCTTCGAAATCACAGTACTTGGGCACAACACCCCCCCTTTTCGTATTCATATAACATAAGTGAATATTCTTAACGTGCAGTTAAGTTTCAGGTACATACCGTTCTTCAGCTGGGCTGTTTCACAATTCTTTTCCAGAGGGCGCTGCTTCAGTAAAAGAAATTTTCTGCGTGCTTGGAATAAGACAAATTTAAATCATTGACGTATCACTAGTTCAATAATTTCCGTGGTTCTCCGCCCTTGCTACTATAGGTTGACATATCATTTTCACTTCAGTTACTTCATTACGACGTAAGCTTGTCGTAGGTGCCAATCTCAAGGCGTCCTGGCTGCCGACGTGATAAGGCAAGCAGGCAGGCGGTCGCTCGCTCTGAAAGATCCAGTTAGGGCATTTAAATTCGCAGTTCACTCCACAACCATACAAATCAGAAATGAATCCTAAATACTGAAAGACATAAACGTATGACACGTTAGTCAAATTTGATCTTACTAACAACGCTCGATGCGCGCGCGCGCTCACACACACACACACACACACACACACACACACACACACACACACACACACATACGTATACATCTCCGGCAACAGCTCTCAATATAGGTGTCGCCTCAGCAATAGTTCAAAGTATGGCTGAACTTCAAGCCAATAATTCCTGCAATGACGTGACGCATCAATGGAGTGGGGTCCACTGTGCGCAGTACACACCCACGTACGTGGCAATGTGTGAAATGCCCTAGCCTTGTTCATTCCCAAATAATTCGAATTAACACGACACAATTTCGTGAAGTGCCACACGCAAATCCACTTAAATCAATCGTGAAAATATTCAACGGAACGCTCAAGTTAAGTGATAATACGACACACCTACATTAAGGTAAACTTGGCCACGCTGGACCGTACTGGCCAATTCTGGCATTAGCCAGTGGCGTTTTCAATGTATTGTAAAGGCGCGTGGCGCTACCACACTGCTCTCGGCAGTGGCCGTCTTTGCAGAGCTTCGCGCCACTACTTCGAAAGTGGCACCTCAACTGGCATCACGAGGCTGAGTGGACACCGTTCTAGCCCTCCCACCAAGGGGAAAAGTTACTGGCAGTGCTGGGATCTGAACCTGGGTCGTCTGTCACGATTACCATTCACATGTGACAGACGGATTTCACATGTACAGCAGGCTTCACATAGTGCCTATTCAGCAATCTAACAAATTATTCAGCGGTCGCCAGCCCAGTTAGGCCATGTTTAACTGCACAACGGTAGAGTATATTATGCGTCGTACTTAAAAGCCCCGAGTTCTGTAATAAGAGAAAGTCTGGGATAGTGTTGGTTGTATTGTAACTTGCTTACTCGTAGCGTCGTAATTATCGTTAAGTGTAAGTAAACTTAAATTTCGATACCTGCTAAACAAGAGGCAGTGGAACACATTAGGTCGTTCTTGGAAAATTGTCCAGTTACCTGCGATCTGCTGTCCATTTGCTGGCTTGGTGGCTACTGTATTGAGACAATCGCGGCTGTTCAACCCAGGATGACTGAAATCAACAGGTGACAAGTTGATAGATTTCTATGGACGAAGCTCGTTTACTGTACTGTTCATCAACTTCAAACAGAAACAAACCCTCTACAAATTTCTCAGAGCAGCACTTTCCACTTACTTGCCATCGAGAGTTGTGAAAGGTCTCTAGGTCTACCTGCCACTCATCCAACTGCAATTTAGCTATTGGCAGGTAAGTAGTTCTCTTCAAGGTATATAACGAATAATCAGTGACCCTATCCTGTCCCCCCTCCACCTCCTCACCCCATCCGGGGTCAATGCCTCCGCCTTCCGAGTCCCTGCCTTCCGAGTCCGAGTCCCTGCCTTCCGAGTCCGAGTCCCTGCCTTCCGAGTCCCTGCCTTCCGAGTCCGAGTCCCTGCCTTCCGAGTCCGAGTCCCTGCCCTTCCGAGTCCGAGTCCCTGCCCTTCCGAGTCCGAGTCCCTGCCCTTCCGAGTCCGAGTCCCTGCCCTTCCGAGTCCGAGTCCCTGCCCTTCCGAGTCCGAGTCCCTGCCCTTCCGAGTCCGAGTCCCTGCCCTTCCGAGTCCGAGTCCCTGCCCTTCCGAGTCCGAGTCCCTGCCCTTCCGAGTCCGAGTCCCTGCCCTTCCGAGTCCGAGTCCCTGCCCTTCCGAGTCCGAGTCCCTGCCCTTCCGAGTCCGAGTCCCTGCCCTTCCGAGTCCGAGTCCCTGCCCTTCAGAGTCCGAGTCCCTGCCCTTCAGAGTCCGAGTCCCTGCCCTTCCGAGTCCGAGTCCCTGCCCTTCCGAGTCCGAGTCCCTGCCCTTCCGAGTCCGAGTCCCTGCCCTTCCGAGTCCGAGTCCCTGCCCTTCCGAGTCCGAGTCCCTGCCCTTCCGAGTCCGAGTCCCTGCCCTTCCGAGTCCGAGTCCCTGCCCTTCCGAGTCCGAGTCCCTGCCCTTCCGAGTCCGAGTCCCTGCCCTTCCGAGTCCGAGTCCCTGCCCTTCCGAGTCCGAGTCCCTGCCCTTCCGAGTCCGAGTCCCTGCCCTTCCGAGTCCGAGTCCCTGCCCTTCCGAGTCCGAGTCCCTGCCCTTCCGAGTCCGAGTCCCTGCCCTTCCGAGTCCGAGTCCCTGCCCTTCCGAGTCCGAGTCCCTGCCCTTCCGAGTCCGAGTCCCTGCCCTTCCGAGTCCGAGTCCCTGCCCTTCCGAGTCCGAGTCCCTGCCCTTCCGAGTCCGAGTCCCTGCCCTTCCGAGTCCGAGTCCCTGCCCTTCCGAGTCCGAGTCCCTGCCCTTCCGAGTCCGAGTCCCTGCCCTTCCGAGTCCGAGTCCCTGCCCTTCCGAGTCCGAGTCCCTGCCCTTCCGAGTCCGAGTCCCTGCCCTTCCGAGTCCGAGTCCCTGCCCTTCCGAGTCCGAGTCCCTGCCCTTCCGAGTCCGAGTCCCTGCCCTTCCGAGTCCGAGTCCCTGCCCTTCCGAGTCCGAGTCCCTGCCCTTCCGAGTCCGAGTCCCTGCCCTTCCGAGTCCGAGTCCCTGCCCTTCCGAGTCCGAGTCCCTGCCCTTCCGAGTCCGAGTCCCTGCCCTTCCGAGTCCGAGTCCCTGCCCTTCCGAGTCCGAGTCCCTGCCCTTCCGAGTCCGAGTCCCTGCCCTTCCGAGTCCGAGTCCCTGCCCTTCCGAGTCCGAGTCCCTGCCCTTCCGAGTCCGAGTCCCTGCCCTTCCGAGTCCGAGTCCCTGCCCTTCCGAGTCCGAGTCCCTGCCCTTCCGAGTCCGAGTCCCTGCCCTTCCGAGTCCGAGTCCCTGCCCTTCCGAGTCCGAGTCCCTGCCCTTCCGAGTCCGAGTCCCTGCCCTTCCGAGTCCGAGTCCCTGCCCTTCCGAGTCCGAGTCCCTGCCCTTCCGAGTCCGAGTCCCTGCCCTTCCGAGTCCGAGTCCCTGCCCTTCCGAGTCCGAGTCCCTGCCCTTCCGAGTCCGAGTCCCTGCCCTTCCGAGTCCGAGTCCCTGCCCTTCCGAGTCCGAGTCCCTGCCCTTCCGAGTCCGAGTCCCTGCCCTTCCGAGTCCGAGTCCCTGCCCTTCCGAGTCCGAGTCCCTGCCCTTCCGAGTCCGAGTCCCTGCCCTTCCGAGTCCGAGTCCCTGCCCTTCCGAGTCCGAGTCCCTGCCCTTCCGAGTCCGAGTCCCTGCCCTTCCGAGTCCGAGTCCCTGCCCTTCCGAGTCCGAGTCCCTGCCCTTCCGAGTCCGAGTCCCTGCCCTTCCGAGTCCGAGTCCCTGCCCTTCCGAGTCCGAGTCCCTGCCCTTCCGAGTCCGAGTCCCTGCCCTTCCGAGTCCGAGTCCCTGCCCTTCCGAGTCCGAGTCCCTGCCCTTCCGAGTCCGAGTCCCTGCCCTTCCGAGTCCGAGTCCCTGCCCTTCCGAGTCCGAGTCCCTGCCCTTCCGAGTCCGAGTCCCTGCCCTTCCGAGTCCGAGTCCCTGCCCTTCCGAGTCCGAGTCCCTGCCCTTCCGAGTCCGAGTCCCTGCCCTTCCGAGTCCGAGTCCCTGCCCTTCCGAGTCCGAGTCCCTGCCCTTCCGAGTCCGAGTCCCTGCCCTTCCGAGTCCGAGTCCGAGTCCCTGCCCTTCCGAGTCCGAGTCCGAGTCCCTGCCCTTCCGAGTCCGAGTCCGAGTCCCTGCCCTTCCGAGTCCGAGTCCGAGTCCCTGCCCTTCCGAGTCCGAGTCCGAGTCCCTGCCCTTCCGAGTCCGAGTCCGAGTCCCTGCCCTTCCGAGTCCGAGTCCGAGTCCCTGCCCTTCCGAGTCCGAGTCCGAGTCCCTGCCCTTCCGAGTCCGAGTCCGAGTCCCTGCCCTTCCGAGTCCGAGTCCGAGTCCCTGCCTTTCCGAGTCCGAGTCCCTGCCTCCCGAGTCCCTGAGAAGCTATCTTCTTCTCAGGCGTCCATCGGTGAAACCTTCCGGACCCCGGCTTCCGAGGTCTGGTGTTCCAAAACGGACCCCGTGCGTGAGAACCTTCTTCGGGTCCAGCCCACCATCCCTGTGCCTCCTCGGACTTCCAAGATGTAGTCTCTATCCCCCTCTCCACCCCGGCGCGTTTCGTCAGACGCTCCATTCGTGAGTCGCTGCTCCCGCCGTTCTCAGTTTCGCCGGGACACTCTGCTGCCAGGCGCTCAGCTGGCCTCTCGTCGGCAAATGATGCTGCCCCTCCTACGCAACCTGGGACAGCGGCCGCACCTGGCGAAGACTCGATGGAACAGGATCCGCCTCCCGCCGGTTGTAGCGTTGTTCCCTCGAAACCTGGCCCTCCGCGGCCGTCGAGGTTACCAGCTCTTCCCCCGTCTCGTTCCCCCTCTTCTTTGACTAGCGATGGCCTTGTTACATTGGAACATAAGAGGTATTCGATCTAATCGGGAGGAATTACAACTGCTCCTCCGCCTACACTGTCAGCTCGTCCTTGATCTCCAGGAAACCAAGTTGCGCCCAACTGACCGTATTGGCTTTACCCACTATACCTCGGAGCGGTATGACCTCACCCCTGTGGACGGTATCCCAGCTCATGGTGGGGTCATGTTGCTCGTTCGGGACGATGTCTTACCATCCCATCCCATCCCATTGACCACCCCACTCCAAGCAATAGCTGCCCGTATTACTCTTTCTGCCTTTACTTTTGCCGTTTGTACTGTCTACACATCATCTGCTGTTCGTCAGGCTGATATGATGCAGCTGATTGTTCAGCTTCCTCCGCCGTTTTTATTGTTTGGCGACTTCAATGCCAATCATCCCCTTTGGGGATCCTGCATCCTGTCAACGAGGCTCCCTCTTGGCGGATGTTTTCAACCATGTCAATCTTGTCTGCCTCAATACTGGCGCCTCGACTTTCCTCTCGGACTCTACTCATACCTACTCCCACTTGGACCTCTCGATCTGTTCTCCCACTCTTGCCCGTCAGGTCGAGTGGTATGTCCTTTCTGACACCTATTCGAGCGACCACTTCCCCTGTGTCGTTCGTCTCCTGCACCACACCCCATACCCATGTCCTTCGAGCTGGAACATACCGCAAGCTGACTGGGGACTTTACTCCTCCCTGGCGACATTTCCGGACCACGATTTTCTTAGTTGTGACATTCAGGTCGAATACCTCATGGCTGTTATCATCAATGCTGCCGAACGTTCAATTCCTCGTACTACCTCTTCTTCACGTCGCGTTTCCGTCCGCTGGTGGAATGAGGCTTGTAGAGATGCTATCAGTGCTCGACGACGTGCTTTACGCACCTTTCGCCACCATCCTACGTTGGTGAATTGTATTGGATATGAACGACTCCGAGTGCAATGCCGTAGTCATCAGACAGCAATAAGCTTGTTGGGCCTCTTTCACCAGCTCCTTTAACATTTTTACTCCCTCTTCTGTCGCTTGGGGTGGCCTGCGCTGGCTGTCGGGCATTAAGGCCCACTCCTCGGTACCTGGCCTGACCTCACCTGAGGTAATGAAGTCCCTGTTGATCCTGTGGCTGTCTCCGCCTTCGGCCGCTTTTTCGCGGAGGTTTCAAGCTCCGCCCATACCACCCTGCCTTCCTTCCTAGGAAAGAGGCAGAAGAGGCTCGGCGACCTTCCTTCCACTCGCTGAATCTGGAAACTTATAATGCCCCCTTTACTATGCGGAACTCGAACGTGCGCTTGCACTGTCCCGGTCCTCTGCTCTGGGGCCAGATGCCATTCACGTTCAGATGCTGGCACACCTTTCTCTGGCGGGCAAAAGCTTCCTTCTTCGTACCTACAATCGTGTCTGGCCCGAAGGTCAAGTCCCCATGCGTTGGCGTGACGCTGTCGTTGTTCCTATACCCAAACCCGGGAAGGATAGACACCTTCCTTCTAGTTACTGCCCCATTTCTCTTAGAAGCTGTGTCTGTAAGGTGATGAAGCGCATGGTTAATGCTCGGTTAGTCTGGATTCTTGAATCTCGACGGCTACTTACCAATGTCCAATGCGGCTTTCGTCGCCGCCGCTCCGCTGTTGACCACCTTGTGACCTTGTCGACATAAGCGCCGAACGGTAGCCATGTTCTTCGATTTGGAGAAGGCTTATGATACCTGTTGGAGAGGAGGTATCCTCCGCACTATGCACACGTGGGGCCTACGCGGTCGCCTGCCCCTTTTTGATTCCTTTTTAACGGATCGAAAGTTTAGGGTACGTGTGGGTTCCGTACTGTCAGACGTCTTCATCCAGGAGAATGGAGTGCCTCAGGGCTCCATCTTGAGTGTAGACCTTTTTGCCATCGCGATCGATTCAATTATGGATTGCATTCCACCTAATGTGTCAGGCTCTCTTTTTGTCGATGACTTCACGATCTACTGCAGTGCCCGGAGAAGATGCCTCCTGGAGCGCTGCCTTCAGCGTTGTCTAGACAGCCTATACTCGTGGAGCGTGGCAAATGGCTTCCAGTTCTCTGAAGAGAAGATGGTTTGCATCAACTTTTGGCGATATAAAGTGTTCCTTCCGCCATCCTTACATCTCGGTCCCATTGTTCTCCCATTCATGGAAACAACTAGGTTTCTAGGGCTCACATTGGACAGGAAACTTTGTTGGTCTCCGTACGTCTCCTATTTGGCGGCCCGTTGTACACGATCCCTTAATATCCTCGGTTCTTAGTGGTTCATCTTGGGGAGCAGATCGCACTGTCCTGCTTCGCTTGTATCGGTCCATAGTCCGATCGAAGCTGGATTATGGGAGCTCCATCTACTCGTCTGCTCTGCCATCCCTCTTACGCCGTCTCAACTCCATCCACCATCGGGGGTTACGTCTTGCGACCGGAGCCTTCTACACTAGTCCCGTCGAGAGTCTTTACGCTGAAGCTGCCGAATTACCATTGACCTACTGACGCGACGTACTGCTGTGTCGGTATGCCTGCTGGCTGTTGTCAATGCCCGACCACCCCCCTTATCAGTCCTTCTTTGCCGATTCTCTCGACCGTCAGTATGGGTTGTATGTGTCTGCCCTGCTGCCCCCTGGAGTCCGCTTCCGTCGCCTGCTTCGACAATTGGATTTTGCCCTCCCTACCACCTTCAGAGAGGGTGAGAGCCCGACACCACCTTGGCTCCAGGCTCCGGTTCATATTTATCTCGACCTCAGCTCACTCCCGAAGGAGGGTACTCCGGCTGCAGTGTATTGCTCACGGTTTTACGAACTTCGTGCTCGACTTGCCGGTCACACCTTTATTTACACCGATGGCTCCAAAACTGACAATGGTGTCGGCTGTGGATTTGTCGTCGCAGCCGTCACCTTTAAATACCGGCTCCTCGACCTATGTTCCAGCTTTATGGCCGAGCTTTTTGCTCTCCATCAGGCCGTTCAGTATGCCCGCCGCCACCGCCATTCATCGTATGTACTCTGCCCTGATTCACTCAGTGCTCTTCAGAGCCTTGGAGCTCCCTATATGGTCCCATGCCTTGGTACAACGGATCCAGCAGTCCCTCCATTCTTTCGCTGATAATGGTTCTCTTGTCAGCTTTCTGTGGGTTCCCGGACATGTAGGAGTGCCTGGGAATGAGACTGCTGATGCAGCCAAGGCTGCAGTCCTGCTGCCTCGGCCAGCCTCCCATTGTCCCGTCATCTGACGTTCGTGGGGTTGTTTGTAAGAGGCTTCTGTCGTTGTGGTGGGATGCTTGGTCATCCCTCCAAGGAAACAAGCTCCGGGCAGTAAAACCGCTCCCAACTGCTTGGGCGACCTCCTCCCGACCGTCTCGACGAGAAGAGGTCTTTCTGACCAGGTTGCGGATTGGGCATTGCCGGTTTAGCCACCGCTACGTACTCTCCGGTAACCCAGACCCGCAGTGCCCCTGTGGTCGAGCATTAACAGTGCGCCATGTTTTATTGTCGTGTCCCTGCTTTAGTCAATCTCGTGTTGTCCTGTCCCTGCCATCTACTTTACTGGATATTTTAGCTGATGACGCTCGAGCAGCTGCTCGTGTTCTGCGTTTTATAACTTTGACTGGCTTGTCCAAAGACATCTAACCTTTTTACTTCTCAGTATCTTTGTACGGAGTTTCTGGTGTCCCCCCCCCCCCCCCCCTCCCCTTGAGCTTTACTAGATCTAACACTTGTGACTGGGCGCTAATGACCTCCGTAGTTGAGCGCCCTTAAACCCCACCAGAAAAAAAAAAAACGGATCACAGTGAACACACAAGCCTATTTACATGCAGACGTGGGGTGGGGCTGATTGTAACATTTCACGTCAGTCCTGAAGGTGGACGTGGAGCCGTCAGGCCCACACGAACAAAGTTCTGTTAGCTCGCATCGTAAGGCTGAGCCCTTCTTGCAAATCAGGCAGCGTCGTGAAACTGTTGCAGGAACGTGCAAGTCTACTTTCCAGTAATGAGTACGTAAAATTTTTAGGGATGCCAGTAATTTACTCCAGTTGCAATGAAAATTTAGATGGAGTTTTGCGCGTGGCTTCTGAAACCTTGAGTTCTAAGATAGTACACATAAATCAAGTTTAATTTCACACTGCTGTAATCTCTCACTTGCTGAATGACGTAAATTCGTAGAAATTCCAGGTTAGGTCCACCGGTCATTAACGTGTGTGTGTGTGTGTGTGTGTGTGTGTGTAGTCCAGACATTGCTGAATTACAAAGATTTGTAATTCTCTGGACAGTGATGTATCCATAAGATTTCGTGGAGTTAGATTTCGCAACTGTAGACGCAAAAACTTGTCCTTCAATATGGCTGTTCAGAACTGACTCAGAAAATTGGCTTCCATCGAAAATTAATTTCGTCGAGTGGTAGTCTTACTCTCTCGAGTAAAGCCAGTTAGAACTGATAATACCGGTATTACGGGACTGAATACTTGCACTTGGAATAATTTTGCAGTGCTACCAGGTTTATTCACAACTAGCAGAGTACACAGCATTGCCTGAGTATGCATTTATTCCAGTCTTCTAGTCCATCGCCTCCTTCAACCTCTTTTCATCTTTACAGCCTCCTCTCTTGCCACCTCCTCAACTCCCCATTCTTTACACATTTCCTCCCTCACCCTGTTCATCTTCCCCCCATTCAATTTTTGTCCATCTCCTCCTCGCCCCTGTCTCTGTCCATTCTTCTTCCCTGTTTTTCCTCCTCCTGCTTGTCATGTTCTCTTCCCCCATCTCTCCACGTGCCTCTTCCTCCCCTCCTTTTTCCGATATCTCTTTCTCTACCTTCCCCTCCCGTATCTCTGTGCATGTCCTGCTCCTCTTACCGTTGCCTATCTCCTCCTTTCCCCTAGTCCTCCCTTCGCTCTCCACGCAGTAATACCCCAATAGAAGGCTTGATTCCTACTCCTACAGTATTTCTTTCCCAATTGTAATTAATATATGTACCAATTTGGCTGAAATGCTTACAGCCGTTTACTATGAGCTTTCTACCCGTGGCTTTTCCAGCATATGCACATGTAAAATATATTTCAAAGATATTTAATTGTATTTTACGACTGTTTGTACATATTTCACCTGTAGCTTCTTTTTCCCTGCATCTTAATGTTTATTACGTCGCATGTCCTGAACCATGTTCAGTACAATGACATATTTTTGCACGTACATCCAGTGGTATATGTGACTGTCTGCAAAATCTATTATGAATACAGTTACTAGTAAAGTTAAAACGTAATGAGTTATGCATCAGTTTCTCATGCATCTGTCAGTGGTGTCATGTCTCCTGAGCTATGTACCTTAAAACGATATAGGTTTCTAAGTAGTCAGCATTATACGTGGGTACTTCTACGAAATGTTGCGCGTAGTTACTAGTAGAGGGGTAATACATTAAATCATGCTTCATGTGGCAGTCTTAATCCATGGACTGGATAAATGTAATAAGGGATAAGCTTAGAAGTTGGAAATTATGTGTACCGTTTGTTGCAAGTATCCAAGTGTTGCCATTCTCAAATACTTGACGACTAAATTATGGGTATTCTCGCGTCGTGGGCTACATTTAGTGGTGCTGTACCAAAACTACCGTCTGGTCTTCTTGGTACAGTAAATAGATAAGGTAGGAAATGATACGCTTGCCGTCGGTATTGACAGGACTGGTAGAAAATAACTAATGGAAAGTGTGAGAGAAACCGAGGCGACGACTTCCCTTTGTTTTTGCACGTAATTAGAACTGCATATCTATTAGTCCATTGTGTAGTCTGTTCCGTACCCTTACAAACTGTAAACTGAATTTTAGAACTAATAAAAATTAGTCGATCGCTTAACTTGTTTTTATATAACACTGCAGTTACTTTTGATGCAAGTACAGATTATATGCACCAACATATAAAATCTATATTGCTATTGTTATGTCGCAATAGGTTAATCACGTCAAAGGCAAGAGTTTCCTATTATTAAGTACGAAACTAATTTATGAATAACAAACTAGTCTCATGTAAAGTTGACGATTTATTGAAGCGATGTTTGATACGTTGTCTTGCGTTTTTATAAACGTAAACAAATTTCAGGAAATTGCGCATCATAGCGTTAGATGAGGAATTTTTTTTATTAAAGCACCTCTGTCAAGTTACAAAGCGAGTTTCAAATGAAACCCGCTTTAAATGCTGTTTAAGTATGACGGGGGGATAACTTGTGGAGCAGAAATGATACGTAGGCTACACAGCCCATATACCAGAGAAAATCCATAGCGAGGTGGTGCAGTGGTTAGTATACTAGAGTCGCATTCGGGAGGACGTAGGTTCAAACCTGCGCCCTGGCCATCATTCCGTTTTAGGTTTCTTGTGATTTCCCTAATTCGCTTCAGGCAAGTGCCGAGATGGTTCCTTTGCAAGGGCACGGCCGACAGCCTTTCGCAATCCGATGGGACCGGTCACCTCACTGGTGGTCCCCTTCCCTAGACCAACCAACCAGAGAAACTGGAACACCTGCCTAAAATTGTGTAGGGTCCCCGCGACAGGATGCTTAAGTGTCACCTGTCAGTCGTATCTAGACGTATCAGCGGTCCCATATCACTCCAGGTGCACACGCCCCACACCATTACAGAGCCTCCACCAGCTTGAACAATCCCCTGCTGACATGTAGGGTCCATGGAGTCATGAGGTTGTCTCCATACCCGACACGTCCATCTGGTCGATACAATTTGAAACGAGACTCGTCTCATCAGGCAACATGTTTCCAGTCAACAACTGTTCACTGTTGGCTGAAGAACATGTTATTACCACTAGAGAATGGACGATATGTTTCAGCGATCTGCAAGACTTAAGGCACGTACATGACCAGTGCCTTTCATTTTAACCACCATGATATGGAGTGTAATTAAATTACTACACCAGTTACTGATCATTCCCCACGGCTTCTGCTGCTCTACACATAATTACATGTCTGTTTTTTGTTTATTACTACATCGATACCATTCTCTCCAAACCAGTGTCACGGTGGCACACTGAAATGTTGGAGTACAATCTTGTAATATTTACAGTAATTTTGTTTAAGCTTTGCTTATTGGTAATAGAAACATGAACTATGTGTTTGAGGACTTGATATTAAGCACAAGTCTCAGCTATAGCATCTTAAAGGTTTGAATCAGCCGTTAGGCATAATTTGATGGCCCACTGTACTTGCAAATGGTACGAAATACAAATTGAGTGATTATGCTTGTTGGCTTTGTTGCGGTCTTCAGTCCAAAGACAGGATTGATGCAGCTCTCTGCGCTACTCTATCCCTTGCAAGCCTTATCTTCGAGTAACTGCTGCAACCTACATGCTTCTGAACCTGCTCACTGTATTCATCTCTTTGCCTTCCTCTACGGTCCCCACCCCCGGTCAGTACCGTTGAGCCTTCATTGCCTGTTCTAGTGGAGTTTAGTTTTAGTTTGGTTCTTTCCTTAGGACTGCTTTTCAATCTGAGCTCGTAATATTCATACAGCTGGTACTCTTTTTCTCCAAAGGTCTAATTTTCTTGAAGGCAGCTTCTATCTTACCCCTAGTCAGATATGCTTCTACTTGCTTACATTTATTCTCTAGCCATTCCTGATTCGTTTTGTACTTCCTGTAGATCTCATCTTTTGACGTTTGATTTTCCTTCATTTATTGCATTTTTATATTTTCTCCTTTCATCGATCAAATTCAGTATCTCTTGTGTTACCCAAGGATTTCTGCTAGCCCTCGTCTTTTACCTACTTGATACTCTGCAGCCTTCACTATTTCATCTCTCAAAACTACTCATTCTTCTACTGTATTCTTTTCTATTCCTTTCCCATGGTTCTTGTCAATCGTTTCCTAATGCTGGCTCTGTAACTGTATATAAATTCTGGTTCTTTCAGTTTATCCAGATCCATCTCCGCAAAAATCCTTCCTCTTTGCGGTTTCTTCATTTTCAATCTTCAGGTCATAACCAGTGAACTGCGGTGAGAGTCCACATCTGCCCCTGGAAATGTCTTACAATTTAAAACCTGGTTCCAAAGTCTCTGTCTTACCATTATACAATGAAGCGCCAAAGAAACTGGTATAGGCGCATGTATTGAAATATCGAGACATGTAAGCTGTTGGAATACGGCGTTGCGGTCGGCAACACCTATGTAAGACAAGAAGTGTCTGGCGTAGTTGTTAGATCGGTTACTGCTGCTGCAATGGCAAGTTATCAAGATTTAAGTGAGTTTGAACGTGGTGTTATAGTTGGCACACAAGCGATGTTACACAGCATCTCCGAGGTAGCGATGAAGTGGGGATTTTCCCGTAAGACCATTTCACGACTGTACCGTGAGTATCAGGATTCTGGTATAACGTCAGGTCTCTGAAATCGCTGCGGCCGGAAAAAGATCCTGCAAGAACGGGATCAGCGATGACTCAAGAGAATAGTTCAACGAGACAGAAGTACAACGCTTCCACAAATTGCTGCAAATTTCAGTGCTGGGCTATCAACTGGTGTCAGCGCGCGTACCATTGATCGATATGGGCTTTCGGAGCAGGAGGCCCACTCGTGTACCCTTGACGACTGCATGACAAAGCTATACGCCCCGCCTGGGCCGAAGACAAATTCATGAATCCATGGACACTGCATGCCAGCTGGGGACTGTTCAGGCTGGTGGAGCCTCTGTAATGGTGTGGGGGGTGTGCAGCTGGAGTGATACGGGACCCCTGATACGTCTAGATACAATTCTGACAAGTGCCACGTACGTAAGCGTCCTGTCTGATCACTTTCATCTATTCATGTCCATTCCGACGGACTTGTGCAATTCCAGCAGGACCATATAACACACATGTCCAGAATTGCTACCGTGACTGCAGTAACACTCTTAAGAGTTTAAATACTTCCGCTGGTCACCAAACCCCTCAGACATGAACATTACTGAGCATATCGGAGATGCCTTGCAATGTCTTGTTCAGAACAGATCTCCACCCCCTCGAACTCTTACGGATTTTTGGACAGCCCTACAGGATTCATTGTGTCAGTTTCCCCCAGCACTACTTCAGACTTTAGTTTAGTCCATGCCACTTCATGTTGGGGCACTTCTGCGTGCTCGCTCGGACCCTACGCGATATTAGGCAGGTGTACCAATTTCCCTGGCTCTTCAGTGTATAATCAGTGTTAAACCTCCGGTGTCTCTAGGTCTATTCCTCGTATACAACCTTCTGTCATTCTTAAATCAAGTATTGGCTATGTTTAAATTATGCTCTGCGCAAAATTCTATCAGGCAGCGTCCTGTTTAATTTCCAACAGCCCACATTCACCTACTACTTTTCCTTCTCTTTCTTTTCCTACTATCGAATTCCAATCCCCCATGACTATTAAATTGTCTGAATAATTTTTGTTGTTATCTTCAGTCCTGAGACTAGTTTGATTCAGCTCTCCATGCTACTCGATCCTGTGCAAGCTTCTTCATCTCCCAGTACTTACTGCAACCTACATCCTTCTGAATCTGCTTAGTGTATTCATCTCTTGGTCTTCCTCTACTCTCTTTACCCTCCACGCTGCCCTCCAGTGCTAAATTTGTGATCTCTTGATGCCTCAGAACATGTCCTACTAACCTGTCCCTTCTTCTTGTCAAGTTGTGCCACAAACTCTTCTCCCCAATTCTATTCAATACTTCATTAGGTATGTGATCTACCCATCTAATCTTCAGCATTCTGCTGTAGCACCACATTTCGGAAGCTTCTATTCTCGTCTTGTCCAAATTATTCATCGTCCATGTTTCACTTCCATACATGGCTACACTCCATACAAATACTTTCAGAAACGGCTTCCTGACACTTAAACCTATACTCGAATTAACAAATTCCTCTTCCTCAGAAACGCTTTCGTCGCCGTTGCCAGTCTACATTTTATATCCTCTACTTCAACCATCATCAGTTATTTTGCTCCGCAAATAGCAAAAATCCTTTACTACTTTAAGATGTGAAGTGATCAGAAAAGCACTACATATCTATACAAATTAAAAAACACAGGGATGTTCATAAAAATGTATGCATACTCAGCATTTCCCCCTAAAACCACTGGACGTCTGGAAAGAATCACTGAGTGGGTAAGAACTACCGCCCATCAAGGGAAAGGACAAGGGTGAAAGAGCAGTGTAGCTAGAACTGTAAAACTACTATATATTATCACAAGTAAGCGTAGATTATGGTAGTTTTAATAGTAGCTTTGCTCAGTTAATACCAACTGCATTACGTGTATCTTAGGCGTGTCGCATCGCTATTGGATTTTACCTAATTTCGATCGCTTTGTTTGCATATGCAATTAGTATCTTCGAAAATTTCCCTAGGATCCGAAAGCAATGAATTGTCTGTAAACTATGATAATTACACTGAAGCGCCAAACGAACTGGAACAGGCATTCGTATCCAAATACAGATACCTGTAAACAGGCAGAATACTGCGCTGCGGTCGGCAACGCACATAGAAGAAAAGTGTCTGGCGCAGTTGTTAGATCCGTTGCTGCTGGTACAACGGCAGGATATCACGTTTTATATGAGTCTGAACGTGGTGCTATAGTCGGCACACGAGTGTTGTTGGGACACAGAATCTCAGAGGTGGGGATGGATGGGGGGAGGAAAATGAGGTGGGGGGGGGGAAAAATGAGGTGGGGGGGGAAAAATGAGGTGGGGGGGGGGAATAAAGTGGGGGGGGAAAATGAGGTGGGGGGGGGGAATAAAGTGGGGGGGGAAAATGAGGTGGGGGGGGGGAATAAAGTGGGGGGGGGGAATAAAGTGGGGGGGGGGAATAAAGTGGGGGGGGAAATAAAGTGGGGGGGGAATAAAGTGGGGGGGGAATAAAGTGGGGGGGGAATAAAGTGGGGGGGGGGAAATAAAGTGGGGGGGGGGGGGGGGGAAATGAGGTGGGGGGGGGGGAAATGAGGTGGGGGGGGGGGGGAAATGAGGTGGGGGGGGGGGGGGGAAAATGAGGTGGGGGGGGGGGGGAAAATGAGGTGGGGGGGGGGAAATGAGGTGGGGGGGGGGAAAATGAGGTGGGGGGGGGGGGAAATGAGGTGGGGGGGGGGGGGGGGGAAATGAGGTGGGGGGGGGGGGGGGGGGGGAAAATGAGGTGGGGGGGGGGGGGGGAAAATGAGGTGGGTGGGGGGGGGGGGGAAATGAGGTGGGGGGGGGGGGGAAATGAGGTGGGGGGGGGGGGGAAAATGAGGTGGGGGGGGGGGGAAAATGAGGTGGGGGGGGGGGGGAAAATGAGGTGGGGGGGGGGGGAAAATGAGGTGGGGGGGGGGGGGAAAATGAGGTGGGGGGGGGGAAAATGAGGTGGGGGGGGGGAAAATGAGGTGGGGGGGGGGAAAATGAGGTGGGGGGGGGGAAAATGAGGTGGGGGGGGGGGAAAATGAGGTGGGGGGGGGGGGAAAATGAGGTGGGGGGGGGGGGAAAATGAGGTGGGGGGGGGGGAAAATGAGGTGGGGGGGGGGGAAAATGAGGTGGGGGGGGGGGAAAATGAGGTGGGGGGGGGGGAAAATGAGGTGGGGGGGGGGGAAAATGAGGTGGGGGGGGGGGGGGAAAATGAGGTGGGGGGGGGGAAAATGAGGTGGGGGGGGGGGAAAATGAGGTGGGGGGGAAAATGAGGTGGGGGGGAAAATGAGGTGGGGGGGAAAATGAGGTGGGGGGGAAAATGAGGTGGGGGGGAAAATGAGGTGGGGGGGAAATGAGGTGGGGGGGAAAATGAGGTGGGGGGGAAAATGAGGTGGGGGGGAAAATGAGGTGGGGGGGAAAATGAGGTGGGGGGGAAAATGAGGTGGGGGGAAAATGAGGTGGGGGGGAAAATGAGGTGGGGGGGAAAATGAGGTGGGGGGGAAATGAGGTGGGGGGGAAAATGAGGTGGGGGGAAAATGAGGTGGGGGGGAAAATGAGGTGGGGGGGAAAATGAGGTGGGGGGGAAAATGAGGGTGGGGGGGAAAATGAGGTGGGGGGGAAAATGAGGTGGGGGGGAAAATGAGGTGGGGGGGAAAATGAGGTGGGGGGGAAAATGAGGTGGGGGGGAAAATGAGGTGGGGGGGAAAATGAGGTGGGGGGGAAAATGAGGTGGGGGGGAAAATGAGGTGGGGGGGAAATGAGGTGGGGGGGAAAATGAGGTGGGGGGGAAAATGAGGTGGGGGGGAAAATGAGGTGGGGGGGAAATGAGGTGGGGGGGAAATGAGGTGGGGGGAAATGAGGTGGGGGGGGAAATGAGGTGGGGGGGAAAATGAGGTGGGGGGGAAAATGAGGTGGGGGGAAATGAGGTGGGGGGGAAAATGAGGTGGGGGGGAAAATGAGGTGGGGGGGAAATGAGGTGGGGGGGAAAATGAGGTGGGGGGGAAAATGAGGTGGGGGGAAAATGAGGTGGGGGGGAAATGAGGTGGGGGGGAAATGAGGTGGGGGGGAAAATGAGGTGGGGGGGAAAATGAGGTGGGGGGGAAATGGGTGGGGGGAAATGAGGTGGGGGGGAAATGAGGTGGGGGGGAAATGAGGTGGGGGGGAAATGGGTGGGGGGGAAAATGAGGTGGGGGGGAAAATGAGGTGGGGGGGAAAATGAGGTGGGGGGAAATGAGGTGGGGGGGAAAATGAGGTGGGGGGGAAAATGAGGTGGGGGGGGAAAATGAGGTGGGGGGGAAAATGAGGTGGGGGGGAAAATGAGGTGGGGGGGAAAATGAGGTGGGGGGGAAAAATGAGGTGGGGGGAAAAATGAGGTGGGGGGGAAAAATGAGGTGGGGGGGAAAAATGAGGTGGGGGAAGGGGGAAAATGAGGTGGGGGGGAAAATGAGGTGGGGGGGAAAATGAGGTGGGGGGGAAAATGAGGTG
This sequence comes from Schistocerca serialis cubense, assembly GCF_023864345.2. Classification (NCBI taxonomy): domain Eukaryota; kingdom Metazoa; phylum Arthropoda; class Insecta; order Orthoptera; family Acrididae; genus Schistocerca; species Schistocerca serialis. The sequence goes on from NC_064640.1 coordinate 506,405,044, forward strand.
GGGGGGAAAATGAGGTGGGGGGGAAAATGAGGTGGGGGGGAAAATGAGGTGGGGGGAAAATGAGGTGGGGGGGAAAATGAGGTGGGGGGAAAATGAGGTGGGGGGGAAATGAGGTGGGGGGGAAATGAGGTGGGGGGGAAAATGAGGTGGGGGGAAATGAGGTGGGGGGAAATGAGGTGGGGGGAATGAGGTGGGGGGAAATGAGGTGGGGGGAAATGAGGTGGGGGGGAAAATGAGGTGGGGGTGAATGAGGGGGGAATGGGTGGGGGAAATGAGGTGGGGGGGAAAATGAGGTGGGGGGAATGGTGGGGGGAAAATGAGGTGGGGGGGAAATGAGGTGGGGAAATGAGGTGGGGGGAAATGAGGTGGGGGGGAAAATGAGGTGGGGGGGAAAATGAGGTGGGGGGGAAAATGAGGTGGGGGGGAAAATGAGGTGGGGGGGAAATGAGGTGGGGGGGAAAATGAGGTGGGGGGGAAAATGAGGTGGGGGGGAAAATGAGGTGGGGGGGAAAATGAGGTGGGGGGGAAAATGAGGTGGGGGGGAAAATGAGGTGGGGGGGAAATGAGGTGGGGGGGAAAATGAGGTGGGGGGGAAAATGAGGTGGGGGGGAAATGAGGTGGGGGGAAATGAGGTGGGGGGAAAATGAGGTGGGGGGGAAATGAGGTGGGGGGAAATGAGGTGGGGGGGAAAATGAGGTGGGGGGGAAAATGAGGTGGGGGGGAAATGAGGTGGGGGGGAAAATGAGGTGGGGGGGAAAATGAGGTGGGGGGGAAAATGAGGTGGGGGGGAAAATGAGGTGGGGGGAAAATGAGGTGGGGGGGAAATGAGGTGGGGGGGAAAATGAGGTGGGGGGGAAATGAGGTGGGGGGGAAAATGAGGTGGGGGGGAAAATGAGGTGGGGGGGAAAATGAGGTGGGGGGGAAAATGAGGTGGGGGGGAAAATGAGGTGGGGGGGAAATGAGGTGGGGGGAAAATGAGGTGGGGGGGAAAATGAGGTGGGGGGGAAAATGAGGTGGGGGGGGAAATGAGGTGGGGGGGAAATGAGGTGGGGGGAAAATGAGGTGGGGGGGAAAATGAGGTGGGGGGGAAATGAGGTGGGGGGGAAAATGAGGTGGGGGGGAAATGAGGTGGGGGGGAAAATGAGGTGGGGGGGAAATGAGGTGGGGGGAAATGAGGTGGGGGGGAAAATGAGGTGGGGGGGAAATGAGGTGGGGGGGAAATGAGGTGGGGGGGAAATGAGGTGGGGGGGAAAATGAGGTGGGGGGGAAAATGAGGTGGGGGGGAAATGAGGTGGGGGGGAAAATGAGGTGGGGGGAAAATGAGGTGGGGGGGAAAATGAGGTGGGGGGGAAAATGAGGTGGGGGGGAAAATGAGGTGGGGGGGAAAATGAGGTGGGGGGGAAATGAGGTGGGGGGGAAAATGAGGTGGGGGGGAAAATGAGGTGGGGGGGAAAATGAGGTGGGGGGGAAATGAGGTGGGGGGAAAATGAGGTGGGGGGGAAAATGAGGTGGGGGGGAAAATGAGGTGGGGGGGAAATGAGGTGGGGGGGAAAATGAGGTGGGGGGGAAAATGAGGTGGGGGGGAAAATGAGGTGGGGGGGAAAATGAGGTGGGGGGGAAAATGAGGTGGGGGGGAAATGAGGTGGGGGGGAAAATGAGGTGGGGGGGAAATGAGGTGGGGGGGGAAAATGAGGTGGGGGGGAAATGAGGTGGGGGGGAAAATGAGGTGGGGGGGAAAATGAGGTGGGGGGGGAAAATGAGGTGGGGGGGAAAATGAGGTGGGGGGGAAAATGAGGTGGGGGGAAAATGAGGTGGGGGGGAAATGAGGTGGGGGGGAAAATGAGGTGGGGGGGAAAATGAGGTGGGGGGAAATGAGGTGGGGGGGAAAATGAGGTGGGGGGGAAATGAGGTGGGGGGGAAAATGAGGTGGGGGGGAAAATGAGGTGGGGGGGAAATGAGGTGGGGGGGGGAAAATGAGGTGGGGGGGGGAAAATGAGGTGGGGGGGGAAAATGAGGTGGGGGGGGGAAATGAGGTGGGGGGGGAAATGAGGTGGGGGGGAAAATGAGGTGGGGGGGAAAATGAGGTGGGGGGGAAATGAGGTGGGGGGGAAATGAGGTGGGGGGGAAATGAGGTGGGGGGGAAATGAGGTGGGGGGGAAAATGAGGTGGGGGGGAAAATGAGGTGGGGGGGAAATGAGGTGGGGGGGAAAATGAGGTGGGGGGAAAATGAGGTGGGGGGGAAAATGAGGTGGGGGGGAAAATGAGGTGGGGGGGAAATGAGGTGGGGGGGAAATGAGGTGGGGGGGAAAATGAGGTGGGGGGGAAAATGAGGTGGGGGGAAAATGAGGTGGGGGGGGAAATGAGGTGGGGGGGAAATGAGGTGGGGGGGAAATGAGGTGGGGGGGGAAATGAGGTGGGGGGGGGAAAATGAGGTGGGGGGGGGGAAATGAGGTGGGGGGGGGAAAATGAGGTGGGGGGGGGGAAAATGAGGTGGGGGGGGGGAAAATGAGGTGGGGGGGGGGAAAATGAGGTGGGGGGGGGGGAAAATGAGGTGGGGGGGGGGAAAATGAGGTGGGGGGGGGGAAAATGAGGTGGGGGGGGGGAAAATGAGGTGGGGGGGGGGAAAATGAGGTGGGGGGGGGGAAAATGAGGTGGGGGGGGAAATGAGGTGGGGGGGGAAAATGAGGTGGGGGGGAAAATGAGGTGGGGGGGAAATGAGGTGGGGGGGAAAATGAGGTGGGGGGGAAAATGAGGTGGGGGGGAAATGAGGTGGGGGGGAAAATGAGGTGGGGATCGACTAATTTTTATTAGTTCTAAAATTCAGTTTACAGTTTGTAAGGGTACGGAACAGACTACACAATGGACTAATAGATATGCAGTTCTAATTACGTGCAAAACAAAGGGAAGTCGTCGGCTCGGTTTCTCTCACACTTTCCATTAGTTATTTTCTACCAGTCCTGTCAATACCGACGGCAAGCGTATCATTTCCTACCTTATCTATTTACTGTACCAAGAAGACCAGACGGTAGTTTTGGTACAGCACCACTAAATGTAGCCCACGACGCGAGAATACCCATAATTTAGTCGTCAAGTATTTGAGAATGGCAACACTTGGATACTTGCAACAAACTGTACACATAATTTCCAACTTCTAAGCTTATCCCTTATTACATTTATCCAGTCCATGGATTAAGACTGCCACATGAAGCATGATTTAATGTATTACCCCTCTACTAGTAACTACGCGCAACATTTCGTAGAAGTACCCACGTATAATGCTGACTACTTAGAAACCTATATCGTTTTAAGGTACATAGCTCAGGAGACATGACACCACTGACAGATGCATGAGAAACTGATGCATAACTCATTACGTTTTAACTTTACTAGTAACTGTATTCATAATAGATTTTGCAGACAGTCACATATACCACTGGATGTACGTGCAAAAATATGTCATTGTACTGAACATGGTTCAGGACATGCGACGTAATAAACATTAAGATGCAGGGAAAAAGAAGCTACAGGTGAAATATGTACAAACAGTCGTAAAATACAATTAAATATCTTTGAAATATATTTTACATGTGCATATGCTGGAAAAGCCACGGGTAGAAAGCTCATAGTAAACGGCTGTAAGCATTTCAGCCAAATTGGTACATATATTAATTACAATTGGGAAAGAAATACTGTAGGAGTAGGAATCAAGCCTTCTATTGGGGTATTACTGCGTGGAGAGCGAAGGGAGGACTAGGGGAAAGGAGGAGATAGGCAACGGTATGAGGAGCAGGACATGCACAGAGATACGGGAGGGGAAGGTAGAGAAAGAGATATCGGAAAAAGGAGGGGAGGAAGAGGCACGTGGAGAGATGGGGGAAGAGAACATGACAAGCAGGAGGAGGAAAAACAGGGAAGAAGAATGGACAGAGACAGGGGCGAGGAGGAGATGGACAAAAATTGAATGGGGGAAGATGAACAGGGTGAGGGAGGAAATGGGTAAAGAATGGGGAGTTGAGGAGGTGGCAAGAGAGGAGGCTGTAGAGATGAAAAGAGGTTGAAGGAGGCGATGGACTAGAAGACTGGAATAAATGCATACCCAGGCAATGCTGCGTACTCCGCTAGTTGTGAATAAACCTGGTAGCACTGCAAAATTATTCCAAGTGCAAGTATTCAGTCCTGTAATACCGTTATTATCAGTTCTAACTGGCTCTACTCGAGAGAGTAAGACTACCACTCGACGAAATTAAGTTTCGATGGAAGCTAATTTTCTGAGTCAGTTCTGAACAGCCATATTGAAGGACAAGTTTTTGCGTCTACAGTTGCGAAATCTAACTCCACGAAATCTTATGGATACATCACTGTCCAGAGAATTACAAATCTTTGTAATTCAGCAATGTCTGGACTACACACACACACACACACACACACACACACACACACACACACACACACACACACACACACACGTTAATGACCAGTGGACCTAACCTGGAATTTCTACGAATTTACGTCATTCAGCAAGTGAGAGATTACAGCAGTGTGAAATTAAACTTGATTTATGTGTACTATCTTAGAACTCAAGGTTTCAGAAGCCACGCGCAAAACTCCATCTAAATTTTCATTGCAACTGGAGTAAATTACTGGCATCCCTAAAAATTTTACGTACTCATTACTGGAAAGTAGACTTGCACGTTCCTGCAACAGTTTCACGACGCTGCCTGATTTGCAAGAAGGGCTCAGCCTTACGATGCGAGCTAACAGAACTTTGTTCGTGTGGGCCTGACGGCTCCACGTCCACCTTCAGGACTGACGTGAAATATTACAATCAGCCCCACCCCACGTCTGCATGTAAATAGGCTTGTGTGTTCACTGTGATCCGTTTTTTTTTTTTTCTGGTGGGGTTTAAGGGCGCTCAACTACGGAGGTCATTAGCGCCCAGTCACAAGTGTTAGATCTAGTAAAGCTCAAGGGGAGGGGGGGGGGACACCAGAAACTCCGTACAAAGATGCTGAGAAGTAAAAAGGTTAGATGTCTTTGGACAAGCCAGTCAAAGTTATAAAACGCAGAACACGAGCAGCTGCTCGAGCGTCATCAGCTAAAATATCCAGTAAAGTAGATGGCAGGGACAGGACAACACGAGATTGACTAAAGCAGGGACACGACAATAAAACATGGCGCACTGTTAATGCTCGACCACAGGGGCACTGCGGGTCTGGGTTACCGGAGAGTACGTAGCGGTGGCTAAACCGGCAATGCCCAATCCGCAACCTGGTCAGAAAGACCTCTTCTCGTCGAGACGGTCGGGAGGAGGTCGCCCAAGCAGTTGGGAGCGGTTTTACTGCCCGGAGCTAGAATCGCGATACATCGCTAAACACAATGCAGCGCAATTCATTAGCAATCCATGCTTCCCAGCCACGGCACTAGTCAAACGCAGCCGTCGGCGTTGTGATGTTAAAGGCAGCTTACACATGGGACAGTAATTTCCTAGTTCTTGCTGTTAGGCTCAGACCAATAGTGCAGGATGAAGCACGATGTTGCAGCGAGTCCATTACTAGCTCTCGGTTTGCAGGCATTGATATGAATGGATAGCCGTCCGAGGTGGCCGAGCGGTTCTAGGCGCTACGGTCTGGAACCGCGCGACCGCTACGGTCGCAGGTTCGAATCCTGCTTCGGGCATGGATGTGTGTGATGTCCTTAGGTTAGTTAGGTTTA